>NW_010260845.1:68078-86994 GCF_000690775.1 Eurypyga helias
CCAACCCTTATTTGCATGTCCAAGATGAAATAACTTGAAATAACTTGATGGAGATACGTAAATTTGTAAATTTGTAGTAAAGGTTTGAAATACATTATGTGAAGCATCAATACGTTGATGCTTGTCTAGATGGATGCTTTTTTTTTTGAGAGAGAGAGATAAATAGATGTGCGAGATCTGTATCATGCAACCAATGGTTATAGAGAGCTAAATGGAGTGGACAATGTTTTTTGAAAAAACTTCAGTTCAAAAATGTGGCTCAAGCTGAGTCTGAAACTGAAACCCTAGCTCAACCGAGATGAAAAATTGGATTTGGGAAGGACTGAATAAACAAATACCCATGCAAAATCTTCAGCTGCTCTAATTTATAATGAAAGATCCTTCTTCATAAATGATCGCTCCCAAACAGAGACTCTTAGTGGCAATAGAAATTCAGGCTGTGAGAGAGCAGACTGAATGTTCATCAAACTATACTAGAAAAGGGAAAGTGTGTAAATTTGTGTGTCTCAATTTGTGACAAATTTCTGTTCTGAAAACAATAAAGATCATACTGATACTTTATGCTGCTGCAAATTTAAGTCTCTAAAAAAAAGTCACAGAACCATATAACACTTTAACTAGACTCACTGAATTGCTTTTCTGCAGACATTTTGAAGGAAAAGCAATTAAGAAGAGCTAGTGTATGCGTAAGTGCTAAATATCTGAAAAATTCACAGCCACCATCACATGACAGTGATCCTGTCCCTGGGGTCAGGCTTTTCACTCATGACTTCATTGTGAGGCATCTCTGGGCTAGTAAGCCTGCTGGGGAAAACTGGTGTCACTTCATTCCTAAACCAGGACATACTGTACTCGTATACGTGCTCATTCAAAAAATCCGTGCAACAAACCCCGCTAAACCATCTTTACTGCAAAGATACAGAGCAGGATACTTTTCTAAGCCGCTTCTTTTGGAATCATGTGTCTAATCACTTCAATCTTTTTATCGTTTGAACCGCAAGCTTTGTGTATGGCCCCATATGTGCAATGGCATTCTGCATTATTTATACCTAACATTCTGATGTATCATATTTGATGCAAAAAATCAGTGGCACCTGTGAGTTCCTTTGTATAGTTGAACCAAAAAAAAAAAAAGCCAAAATCCTGCATAATTTCCATACACTCATTCTCCACTTAGATTTATGATCTAGGTTGCCCCTGTTGTTTGTTAACGTATGAAGAACAGCATGCATTTGCAACCTGCAATCAGATTTTACCGCAGGAGTGAAGCAAGGTCAAAATACTACCTAATGTTTAGACAGTATGCTGGTAGTCTCCCCATCAGCAGACTATTCTTAAGTAATAACAACAAATTAGCATTAAAAGCTCTCTACAATAAGACGTGCTAAAATCATACTGGATGTTCAGTGACCTGTGCAAAGAAAAGAAAATGTAATACACTGCTTTCTAGTGCTTCCAGTCCCAGCTGCTCTAGTGTCAATTATGTCACTACAGCTTTTCAGAGGTGGAACCAGCATGACTCAAGAAAATAACCAAACAAGAAGAGAAAAATAAACTCCGGATGCAAGAAGAGAGAGTGTTGCAAGGGGAGAATGTTTTGCTCCAGACTGAGTTTGAGGGGGCTGCCCTCTTCCGCACAATGGGAGACGGCTTCCTCGCTGTTCTCTGAATTGGCTCATTGCAGAGCAGTAATATTATATCTTAATAAGCATAACACTGTGAACTGAGGCATATTTTTAAGTCAGACACATGGGAGGGAAACATATCAGAGCAGAGCTGTGTTATTTTTAATTGAGCATGTGTTTGTCTTGTAAGTGTGTCAGAAGTAAAGGAACAGGTCTCAGGTTTCTTCTCACCATGTCTAGTGTAGGATTGGCACTCCAACTGTTTAAGTGACATTAGTGGTCTTTGAAATTGCAAACGACAGGACAGTCTGGACTACACCTCATATTCTTTTATACTGTTTGTGTATATTGGTGTTCATCTGAAGCTCTTTAAAAACACACAGAGTCTAAGATAGTTTTTGTTAGATTAACAAGATTATAATGACAGTCTCTATCCTCTCCAGATTTACATGAGTATATAGTACAGATGGTAGGGATGTTCTGCAGAAAAACATATTTCCTTTTACGTTCAAGTGGAAAATAGATATTGCAGTGTGGAATTGATAGCTACCACGTGTACCATGCTGCAGCCCATGCCTCTCACTTCTCATTCATAACATCAAACCCAATGTTAGAGTAAAATGTTTGCAGTGAAATTCTGAAGGGCATTTTAAATTTCAATTAGTACTGATAATGGGTTTTTTAATAAGTCTTGGGTCAAGATGTATCATAAAACTATTTTCCACAGTGCACAGAAAATATATTCTTCTTCTGTCTTTGTGATACTACTGGATCTAGTCTTACATCTAGCAGCCAGCTGAGGCTGCTTGTCTATTATAGTCTCTTCCACCATTCCTGACAAATGAACAAATAACTAGATGCCCTGTGAAACATTTTAAATAGAACTGTCTCCTGGAAAAGCTGTTACTGACAGAGACAGGTTCGATCCAGATCAAGGGAACCTGCTTTGGGGTAGAGAAGATCAATAGAGATCACTGGTATTTTTATTTCAGATTTTTTTTTTCTTTTACTAAGAAGAGGTCAGGATTATGATGAATAAAGTAAAGCAGAAAAGAAGCAATCTGTCAGTCTATGAACTGAAGCGCATCCTTCTCACTAAACCTTATCGTGCTCTTAAAGCAGTAGCCAAAGCTGTTGCTATGAACTCTATCATGCAAGAGGCTTTGAAAAAGCATTTAAGCTATATGTTAGCTAGAAACCACTTTGTCCACAAATTCTGAAAGACCTGAAAGTAGCTTTTGAAAAGGAACCAATGTATTTGAAAAGGAAACAATATATTTCATGGCAGAGTAAATTAGCTGCTATTTTTTACTTTTGAAGTGTTTGATCAAAATCCAGTGCTGAGCACAAGTGTCTTAAATTAATTCTATTTAGAGTGCTCCTCTGTTGGTCACAACTGGGATCCTCTGACCTGGAGCCTAAAGTACGAACTGCCTCGCTTTCCTGTTGTGTTCTTTGGCATATGTATGAGGATTACGCATTTCCAACACCAGCCAAAAGGTATTAAGATCCCCTTCTTGTGTTTGGAAATGCATGGGTTTGTGTGAGCTGGACAGATCAAAACTATGATTGCATTTATTTATCCTATTTAAATAGTGTCATCTACTCTGATTTTGCTTAACAGTGAAAATGCTAATTAAGAGGAAAGACTAGTCACCAAGACCAAATAATGCCAGTAATGGAAAATCATAAACCAGAATTCGACAGGTTTTAGGAAGCAATGCTAGCATTATAGCAACAATATACTCCTATAGCCTTTGGCTAAGTCCAGGGATTCAGCCTACAGTACAATCAATCCTCCACAATCCACAAGCATTACATTCATCATTAAAAAGTTGTTCTCCCCTTCCCAAACCTTCCATGTAACAAGCATCTCAGTAAGACAAAAGGCATTTGTTAGTGACAGCAGCCTTAAGGAAAGCAAAAAGAGCAAATCTGGAAAACATATTCATACTTTTCTGAAAATGGGAAGTATTCATAAAACATTTAATGAGTTCAAGGTCAGCTTGTTCTCCTTCCGTATAGTATTCATAACAGGTATTTGACAACTCATTGACAGCCAGTCTAGCAGCTGGACAGAATACATTGGGTCATCCAGTTCGGATAAAAGCTAAATCTTTGCTGGAGAATGAGCACAACAAAACCAAGAAAAACAGTAACAGCAAAAGCTTTTCTGTTTATGAAATTTCAATTAAAATCAACAGATATAGTTATGAAAGAAAGGAAATAGATCTAATTTTGGTAAATGGCTACTTGACCAGGGGTATGCCTAAAATGCGAGAAATTATGGTCCTTCACACCACAGTGGGTGTGGTCTCTCATTTAAGTGAGACTTTGTAATCCTGAGCATTCCAGAGACATTTTTTTTCTTTCAGCATACCATGTATGAGAAATCACCCAGTGCCAATATGACATTCAAATTTTGCAGTTACAATTACTCTGGACTTGTCTTTTCACTCCCTAGACAAGACCACCCTGGGTTTGTTTCCAATATTGATTGTTTCTCAATATACTCCATCATTCATTAAAAGGTATCCCTTAGTGGCTCTTGTCCTACTGGAAATTGAGGAGATGACACTCATTAGATTGGAATAATGAGATTTTCATCTGACTTCAAAGCTGTTGAAAATAGAAGCTTGGGGTGCCATGGGGGGACATGTGTTTTGGGAATTCTTGCAATACTGGATCTTGTATCCATGAAAATTCTGAGGTCGGGTCCAGTTGTAATTCCAGTATTTTTTTTCTCCTTGTAGATACTGTCACCATGAATCTTAAAGAATTTTTTTTTCTCTGTCCATGTATGTCCCAAATAATATGGATTTACATGGCATAAAAAAAAAATTATAAAAAAATTTTCCTAACTAAATAAAAAAAAAAAATTGTGTAAGTTAAAAAACAGATGGTCCTAAACAAACAGTTTATACCTTCCCCCCCGCCCTTCTAAATTGCCAGCTATTTCTAACATAGTGAAAGTGCATCATATCAATAATTTCCTTCTCTCTTTCAACAACATATAAAATAAAAACCAACTAGCAATTGTTTTGTGGGTGGGTTCATAGATTAAAGATCAACTATAAATTAAGAGGAGTATCAAGTTCACAGTATGCTTTGTTCCTTTTTGGAAACCTCTACCTGGTTATGTTTTTAAAGCTGTCACAGGTTTTCAACAGGATTCTGACTCTCAGAGCTCCATATCTTTCATCAGCTAGCACCCACTGAATGACTACCATAGCTGTTAGTGTCACATTCTTCTACAGACATCCAGCTGGACTGTCCACAGGGTTTTAGCTGAAAGGACTTGCTGGAGGAATGATGTTATTAACAATTCCACCTTCCCCACTCTGCATCTTTCAAATATTAGCTGTAAATATTTTGAATATGCTCTTATTTAAAACTTCATATCTCTTCCCCCATTTTGTAAGGTATTTTAGAAGTGACTTTCTGCCTACAGTTATTATGTATGTCTGCAGTCCAGGAAGACAGCTGAGGAGCACAGTGAATCTTGATCTATAGTTGGAAACATTTGCTGTTTCATTTCCATGATGCACAGAGTGACCTAGTATTCTAAGAGGAAGAACAAGTCTGGCACAGGAGACATTAGTTTCTGGTTATATATTATGATACTGAAGCTGGGATTCCTCTAATCTAACTCTTCTTAATCACCCTCTGGTGGTACTTCCGTACTGAGTAAAGGATGCCAAAAGAGTTGCTTAATGGTCCTCTGACTGTCAGGCCATTTAGTGAAGCAATAACTCCTACCTCTGCTGAGGTAGACTTTTCAGGTATCAGCAATTTGCTTCCTCTGGGTTGTTTTGTCATTCTCAAAAGAAAAGCATACGGACAACGTAACTGTGACATGGAGGCAACACAACTAAATTGACTTGGGAGTGGCTTTGGTTTGAGGAAGTCCTAGATTCAAGGTGATGGATCTAGGAGAAGATTTGCTTTACCATATGTTCTATAAAGCAGTCATACCAAAAACCCAGCAGGGTTATCAAACATATAAAAGCCCAGATGAATATTCAGAAGCACTCTTTGAGTCAAGAAAATTTGGGAAAAAAATCTGTTCGTGACACTAGCAGAAGAAATATCATTTTTGAATAGTCTGAAAAATAATTTGAGAAGAGTTGTATAAATAATCTTAGCAATGCTTTATGGTTGGGTAAGGCAAATTATTGTCTTTCATACTAGGGGTAGTTTTGACTCTTATCTTCAGTTGACCAACAAAAAAGCATTTGCGTAAGTGTCTCCACAGTGGTCAACTGTTGATCACTGCCGGATCCAGGACATTGAGCTAGCTACGCCTGTGATCTGACCCAGCACTATTACACATGTGGACTTTTCTTCAGTGAAAAAGGAGGAGGTAAACCTTGAATTGGTTCAGAATCAGACCATGGCTTTTGTTCTCAATAATCATTGTCAATGGAAAATTTAGAGCTAGAAGAGAGCATAGAGCCTTAGGTGAACTGAGCAGCACATTTGTGAAGTGCTGATAGTATGATACTGCTTAGGGTTTTGGTTCATACAAAATTGTATTTAAAGTTCCCTCATGCATTCATTATGTAGGAGATTTACAATTTATACATTACTTTTAGAGCAATGTAATTCTATTGGCCAGGAATTCTTAACTTTAAAAGGCTGGGGCATGAAGAGCTGCCTCTTTCTGTCCTCTCTGTAGACTTTATTTTTTTTTTTTCTGTTAAATTTAGACATTGGTGGAGTCTTACTTCAGCAAAAATAAGGAGTACATTTTGATCTGCCATATTCAATTTGATTTGTCAAATTTCTGAATCTCTGTGATCAAAAGTACTAAAATGAAACTATTTCATCAGTTGAGCTGAAAGTAATACAATGTAGTTTAATATAGCAACAATATTTTGTCTTAAATGTTATGTCAAGGCTGTCTATCAATAATTCAGCTCTTATATAAAATATTCTTGTAAATAAGATATTTTACTTCAAGGACAAGTGATCTGTGCAGATATATTTTCAAAGAATATCAGTCTCACTGTTTACGCCAGTCAAGAGTGAAAGAAACCTGAGGGTGAAAAATAAAAGAACACAAGGTTTCTTGAAATATGTGGGCTTGGAAGGAAAAATGATGAACATTTGGAACAGCTGGACTCCTAGCATGGAATGCATCTTAATCATTCCACTGCTTTTTTCTAATGTTTTAAACCAATTTTCAACAGACAAAGAGTGCCAGAAGAAACTTCAATGGCAGAATACCCTTAAGAAAGCAAGAAACGTAAAATAAGTGTCATGATGAAATGGGCTGTTCCAAGGCAATGCACTCCAAAATTGAGATCTAGAGGTGAAAGAAATAAGAAAAATTATTCCTTAAATCTCATTTAGGATATACAAAAGAATCAATACCTTGGACAAAATCTATGAATGTGCCCTGAGGTGAATACTAAGGTGATGGGAAAAGCTTTTATTGTAAGATGACTATGTAAAATCTCTGTGTTTTATAAAAGAATATTTCATTATTTTTTTTTTACAGGATGTTTCATGTTTGCTTACATTATTCAGAGAAGTTTTACATCCTCACCTTCTAAATAAGCTGAAGTGGCATTGTTCCACTATCCATGAAGACAGGTGTGACTGCTTAAACCAGTGATTTTTATGAGGTATTTTTGATTTTGAAGTCATAAAAATTATGCCCCAAATTTGCAGTATTGCATCCCACACTTCAATAAAATATGATTTATGCATCTAGAAATCATGAGATTGTCTTCAAAGCCATGAGTTTGAAGTTAAGTGAGCAAGTTTGGCATGTCTAGCATTCCAGACCTTGTGGTTTTAGAAGTCACTTCCTAATTTTTCCCCAGAATCAGGAATAGAGTGGGTTTTTTTTAAATGAATGCTGGATGATTTTACACAGCCATGTGACTCTACAAGTTGATGCTTAAGTACGCCATGAGAAATTCAGATACTACAATAATTGGTGATAGTGCATTTTTTGCTAACCTAGATTTAAAATGCCATCCTGAAGGAGAAGGTTAAAATCAAAATTCTTTCTGTTAAGACTGTTTTTATTTCTTAAAAACAAGAGATCAGCTGTGTAAAATGTAATCTGACTCCAGGCCTTTTTTTTTTTATTATTTTTTTTTAGGTCAGATCTCTGTAACCAACAGCTCTGGCAGTTAATATTTCTTTTTTTTTTTCTTTTTTTTTTTTTTCATAACTGTACATCTGTACAAGGAACAGTGAGGTTGAAACCTTTGGGGGAAGCTACAAAAGTTTTGGTCTTGTCCTGCAGAGTCATTTTAGTGGGGTTCTGTTGCAGGTTTTTCCACAACAGGGGAAATGGAAATCTATCCTTGTTCCCAGATATCAACTACTGATAATATGTCTTTTTATCCATACTCACTTGATTCTCTAGACGTCACTGCCACTATTGCTGATACACAACTTTGTATCGCTCCTGGCACCTAGTCAGCTTTACTGACCTTAGCAATTATAAATGAAGATTTTCATGTGAGCAAGACTCAAAAAGAAATAAATATCATCTGAACGTTTCTTAAAAGGGAGAACTATGGGGCGTCCTCACAAGCAAGAGAGAATACTTGGTCGCCAAGGGCCCAGTCAGACTCACCTGAGGAACAAGCTTTGGCTGGATTCAATGGCAACTGTCTTGCTTCCTCCCATTCAGATTGCCGGGTAGCTCCCATGAGGCTTGCGGCTGGTACAGAGCCACAGCATCTGAGGTAGGCTTCAAGCTACATGTGGTTAAATTTCTGAAAGTGATGCGCATATGTATGACCACAAAATATAGATGATTTCCTCAGGGATCTGGACACTGTAATACTTGAGTGTGCTCCAAGCAGGCAATACAGTCTTATGGTGAGAATAGCTCTATGGCATCTATTGGACTGTCAACTTTGACTTGGTAGTTAGTAAAGCCCTGTAAAAGCCCGATATTGATGTGATGCTAGTATGAACTATGAAAGCAGTATTAACCCAGTTGCCTCACCAGCTACAGAGCAAATCATATCAGCACAGGATTGTTGGTCCAAAGTGGAATAATCAGTTCATCAGTGAAAATATAGGGGCCAAATGTACTGTTGTGTACAGATGAGCTCCACTTCCTCCTTCTTATTCCAAATAAGAATGGCGTATTTTCAGATTTATAGTATTGCTTCTTTCCTTCTCTTACTCCATTGCTTTACTCTTTCCCTGTCCTACCCTTTCAGGGTGGCAGACAATATCACTTCACAAGACATATTGGTGTGGGTTGATGCTGAGATAGCATTTTTGTTTCTTCATTCTTTTGGTAAGGGAAGCTGAACAGACTCGTATAGAGGGATGGGTGAAGTGAATAGAATATTACTGAATAATCTTCAACCTTGAAGGAAGAAAATGAGATACGGGATGTCTAATGTTTCATTGATATCCATGAAGAGACATGAAAACATCCAAACCTCTCTCGGAGGAAAAAAGTTAAGGGGACCACTCAGAAGGGTGGCCCTGGCAGCCAGCAGGACAACTGGGATCCCAATGCACCTTTCCTTGCGTGGCCACAGGGGACAGGCTGTGCCTGGTGCATGAAGGAGAAGCAAAGCACGTTTGCGAGTTCTCAGTGCAATGCTTTTCTCTTAACTCTGCGCAGAAGGTAATACTGACTTAAAAGAAAAGTTTCATGCAAAATAGGTAAAATACAACTTCATGTTTCTTAATTTCTGTAGTAATTTCATGATTATGTTTCTAAAAGAAAGGACGTGTTTTTATTTTCATAATTAACAGGAAATACATGTTATACATTAAATGTGACACAAGAGAGATGAATTATGCAGTAAACTCTGTGTGTGCTGATCAGCACAAAGCCCAAGGCACATTCAGCAGAGTTTCTATGAAGATCTGTAATGAGTTTCAAGTACATCATTTCCTGATGGAGGGTAAGAAAACATCCATCAATGCTAATTTTCCCACAGTTTTTAGCTTTTTATGAATACTTTACAGCTTACAAAAAAAGATGAATTTCTAAAGTGCAACTTGAGGAAACTCTCTTAATAATTAGAAAGTATTCCCAGCCAAAACTAATGAGGTCTGAACCTTAAACATGAGGATGGTTCAAAGTTAAGAGCCCCAGCCTCTAATTTATTCCAAAAGGTTAAAATCGATTCCGCAGTTCTGAACAGGGATATTTTGTTTTCTAGTTGAACTCTAAATTGGGTTGTCATTGTGCCTTCAAAAAGACAGAATTTAGATACGAGGCTCATTCCTGATTCTGTAGTAGTGTTACACAGGATAAAGGATTGAATGGTCTGAAAAAGCAAACTCAAATGACATTGGGGCATCTCTATACCAAGCTTGAGGGCTCTGTGAAGTAACGTTGGCTTTGTAGTGGAGTACTTGATCGTATGCATCAGTTTATTTTTCTCTTTATGTGTCTGTCCAGCAGTTGCAACAAAGATATCCTATCAATTTAGGAGGCAGAAAGTCGATTTTAGATGGTGGCAACTTTTCTAGTTAGGCAGTTGTCCATTTTATACTGAGATTTATTTGCTTGATTCCAGACTTCAAAGAACTCCAAACTAATACCTGTGAATGTTTTTCCAGCTAGTGTATGTTGCTTCTTTAGTGAGGAAACATTAAATATATTCCGTGATTATATAATAATATATATTAAATGTGTAGTATAAATATAAACATCAATATATTACATAAAAATAAAACTTTCAGAGAGAAACATTAAATTGGGGTGTGTGTAGGGTGAAACTGTTTAGTAAAACTCACCCTGACTGTACCTGTCTCCTGCTTATGTCCCTCAGTTATGTTAAATGAAGCGTGTCTCAAAGGAGATCACTGTTCTCATTCAGCCATGATTTAAGCTTTTTTTTTTTTTTAAATAAAATTTAAAATTAACTTTCAGGTTTCTTAACACAGATTTCTTTCCAGCACGTGTGACAAATCACAGAATCAAAAGCTATGACCTACTGAATGGCCTGAAAAGTGGAGACTGAACAGCAACAAACAAAATAACTTCAGATATATGTGAGTAAAATGAAGATTTGTTCATAGAGTTTAGAGCCACTTGAATTCCACAGGATGATCCTCACTCTTCCGTTGTGTTTCAGTTCCAAAGCTGAGCTTGTTTCAATCATGCTTGTGTTTTTACTAGTATTTACAGGCATTCATGGGAACATTTTTTTGTTCAGAAAAGTGTTTTAGACTCTACCTTGTGTGTGTCCAGGCAGGACCAACAATCATTCAGAGACACAGAGAATTGTTCTCTTCAAAACAATTTCACCCACAATTTTTTCACCCCATCTACCCAGTGATCAGTGTGGATATTTGGAGAAAACAGGGTAGGTTCTCTCATGCTTTGGTATTAAGCATTTGGATAATTTATTCTTGATTAAGGTAGGCAAAAATAAGTTGTTGTGTTCTGATAATAATACAAATTATTTTGTGATACAATAGGGAATAGGAACATAACACTGAATATTATTCACTTATCTATGATACAATCAAAACTTTTATAGTCTGATACTACACCCATTTCCCTGTTCAGTAGTTAGTGTGTCAAGTGTTCATACTGGGTCTTAAATTATGTTAGAAAGCTCAAGAGTGTATCAACATTTGCAGCATAAAACTCTCTCCTCTTTGATCATTTGAGCTTTCTGTCACTCTAGGTGGTCCTAACTAATAAGGAATTGTGATCCTCTTCACTACTTGATTCCAGGAGCCATGCAACAGACCACATGCAATTAGCGCTTGCCATTACTGTTTGAGTCAAGTACCAACACTTATCTACAGAATTACGATCCTGTTAGTGAATCAGTTCCTTTAAATTACATATTTATAAATCATGTAACTACATGTATGGGACTCAAAATTTCTCTTTTAAGGATTTAAACATATTACGTCTTTTGCTTTAGGATTTTTTTTTCCCTCAAGGCAAAAACCTGTGCAAGTGCTTTAATATTTGTAATGTATGTTACTGAGCAGGAACGCTGCTCTGAAGTTCCATACAAGCATGTACTATGAAAAATAGAAATCTTTGATCTTCTTCAGATTTCTATATGGAGTTCTTTGTATAAGAATCTGGTTTACAAGTGTGACATGCCTGCGCAATGCCCATACACACAGCATTCCATCCCCTACTTCTGCTTCAGCAGCCCTTGTTACAGATGCTGGGCACTAGCATCTGTAGTGCTAGTGGCACTAGCAACCCTGTTCTCTTTGTTGTATGAGAACTCTGAAAAACACACAAGCAGAAAAGAAACTGGTGTCATCAAAATTAAATACCTGCTTCTGGTAACAGTCTTCTCCTAGGAAGCCATTTCGTAATGAGCTTAATCTGATCTTTGAATCTTTGAACAAAGATGTTAGCACACAGAACACCAGTTAAGGTGTCCTGTCCTAGTAAAGGGGAAGTTGTGGCCATAAGATAATAGTCACACTGAGCAGATACCCAGGTGTGGAACAGAAAGGTGCGTATGTTTTGTTTAGATATTAATGTTTAATGTTAAATGAAGAAG
Source organism: Eurypyga helias (assembly GCF_000690775.1). Classification (NCBI taxonomy): domain Eukaryota; kingdom Metazoa; phylum Chordata; class Aves; order Eurypygiformes; family Eurypygidae; genus Eurypyga; species Eurypyga helias. The sequence continues at coordinate 80,191 of NW_010260845.1, forward strand.
GGTCGATGATAAATTTCATTACTGTGATGACAGCTCCTTCTGCATGGAGCTTCCAGCAGCTTCAACCAAGCAAGTCCTCCACAACCTTTTTTCCTGTATTAAACAAACAAACAAACAAAACCCCTGCTGAATTTGAGATTGTTGGGAACGAAGAAGTTGCCAAGGGAAAAGTGAGGAATGACCTACAGGTACATACCTGATCTCTATGAAAACCTTAGGCCCTCTCTTGCTTTAATTATAGGTTGTTTTGATTTGCTGACCTCATAATCTTGGAATATGTATATTTGTGATGGAATCATGGTGAGGTATGTAAATTCCAGAAAGCCCTTTTGATGCATAAGTAATTCCTGTCTTAGATGTTTATAATAGTAACCCCCTCTCTCCAAATATTGTAGGCATTGATTTGCGTCATGATCTCCACAGCACATACTATGTAATAATTTGTGACTTAGAGGCACAGGATGGTCATTGGTTCCTGCTGTAGTGTCTACAGAACCTAAAGCTTGCTCCCAGCCCAGTTGTTCAATTGGGATGCTTTATTAGGCTGGATTATCCATCAGTAGGTCTTTTTGGAGCTCGAAATGTCTCATGCTGAGTGCCAGCAATCTGAAGAACTGGGAACCAATTTTCAGCACTAATCAGCTGAAAAAATCCCCCAAACTTTATAGTTTCATTGCCATACAGTACCTTAATTCCACATACTCTGTAAAGCTGGGGTTAAAGCCCCCTGGTAGTTAAATGCTAGTGTAATATATAGATTTGAGACTTTGATTTCCTTCTATTTTAATATATAGGTGTAGATCTTAAATTATTGTAAAAAAACCAAAACAAACCAAAAAAACCCAAACAAAACATAGAAGAGGGGAAATAGCTGCCCTAACAGAGGAATGACACAATGGATTTGCTCTGAACTGCCTGGGATCATTTAAAACCAATGAACTAAAAATCAGATAGTGACGGCTATAATTTACACTACAGAGGTGATAAAGCCCTTGTGTTCATATCTACAAAGAAAGCATTAAACTATAGTGATTTTTGATTTTTTTTCTTCCCACTAGGGAGAAATGTGAAACTCAATTTTACCCCCGATTGGTAAAGTGCTAATTTGTCTGACAAGTTGTTGTAATCTCAGCATGTTTGAGGTATCCTTGATGTATCAACACCTTCGTGCTGAATGAAGGATGCCTTTAATGTGTAAATGTTTAGTACATATCCTGTATCTCATTAGCCAAGAAACAATACGAACCACACACAGGCAAGAAGGGTCAGAAGTAAGGTTCAGTCCAAGAGAAAAATCTTTTATGTTCCAATTAAATGAGCAAACATTTAGAATACATCTCATTTGCAAATATTTTGTAAAAAAAAAAGAAAAAATTACACTTGAAATTCACATCCTAACTCGTGTCCTTAAATGCCTGATGAGTCTAATATCAAATGGTGCATCCTGATTCAGAGTGCCATGTTGTAATGTTGATGTCTTAGAGTTCTTGTTGCATGAAATATCAAAAAATATTGAGAATAGTAGGAGAAAAGCAGTTGTTAGTGAGACCACAAAGGTATACTTTTCCAGATTATTTCTGTTGTCAGTCTAAACCTTGGTAAGTTATATCTAACTTTAGAAAATTAGCTTCATCGACTCCTGTGAAAATGATATCTAGGGAAAGGTCATCTCTGTTTGAGTGAAATGTAGTATCTCCAGTTTCATTTCCTTCTGTAGGTATGGCAACATCACAATGAAACCAAGCCAGTGAAAACCAGATATTTTTAAAAAAAGCTGGTAGAAATGCATGCAACAGCACTGAGCTGTGGCTTGGGTGGAGGGCAGAGGGCTGCTGGTGAGGTGGAGAAAGAGCTTTGCTAGATATCTTCTAATGGAACTGTTCTGTTTGTGAGATAAGTGATATCTCTGAATGAGGAACTGAAGGATGTGGTCACATGCTCTCAACTGGTTATCACTGCTATTTTCCTAGTTTTGACTGGGATTACGCTGCTTCCCTCTGAAAGTTTTCTAGGCTGAGACAAACGTCAGGTTCAAGTACAACAGGACACAAAACTGTTCGCTCATTTGCATTTCTGGTTGTCACCTTTAATCTCCTCCAGGCTATAGTACTTCAGACATTTTATGCCATGGTTTTCATAAAGACAACAACTGATCATACAATAGGCAGTGTATCAAAGGGCAAACAAAATGTGCAATTCAAACATAACAAAAAAAGAGATTTTGCTACCATACTTTGTGATGAAGAACAGGAGGCACAGCTGAGTAGCACAGGCTGCTGAGCAAAGCCAGAGCCTCAGTGGACCCCAAGTCCCTGCTGTGGAGAGGGACAGGGAGAGACTGACCTCCTGCAATTCATGGTCTCAAGAGAGTATAAAATTTGCCACATTTTTGAGTTGCTGCACAGGACTATTAAGAACATGGCTGTGGATGTGTTTATATAGCAACAGGTTCTTACCACAAAGTTACAGCTCAGCTGACCATTTGACTAACATATTCTGTTTCTCATCAGACCTAAACAGTCTATATAGATGCATTTGCTAATACACTTATACTATTACACTGAGCAATACAGAGTCTGAGTTCATTGCAGTAGGTATGTCTGGGAAACAAGTGGTCTTATTTTTCTTGCATGGATCGCACTAAATATATTTGTGAAAGGAGATTTAGAAAACCAAAATGTTGACAAAGATCTCAAAGTTGTCTTAAATATTCTCAACTTGAAGAATTTTTAAAAAATCCCCTTTTGACAATCTTGATTACCAGTACCTCAAGGGAGGAAACATATTTTCAATTGAGTGTTGGAAAAATGGGTCTCATTTGTAGCACTGGTGAGATGCATAAAAAATTATCTGCATCTATTTGCTTGTTATGCAACTTCTGAAATATAATATTTAAATAAATCCCCATGATAAGTTTATGAGATTTTGAAAAATCCTTCTTCCAGCAAAACATGTTATTTTTCCATCTTTGTTTAAAATGTTTGGAACAGCTCGCTCTGTCCTGCACCAGACCTGGGAAAGAAGTGATTAGCATGTAGGACATTTAAGCCTGGGAAATTCAGACAGAGTCTGTTAGAGGTGACCTCAGCCTGTCTCCAGAAAACTCAGCTCTCTGCTCCAGCTATTCTCATTGCCCTCCCCATCCCCACTGCCTTTCAGCAGTCAAACAGTGCTGGGAAGCTGCTCCTCACCTGGGTACTGGTGGTTGTTGTCACTGTTTTCTCTTCCTGGAGCAGCCTGAACAGGGCTGGTGGGTGTATTACCAACCCTACTGCCCATCCCACCCTGCCTCTGGTTTAAGAGGTGCCTCCTGCTCTGTCTAGACCAAAGTATAAACTGAACATGGGCCCATGGGGAGCAGCATGGATCTTCTGCTCCATTTGGAGGCCCTGTCTCACCCAATCCTTGCTGTGGTCCTCACCAGCAGCCCCTTCTCTGAAACCCGCATGGGCACACTGGTGTGCCATGAACTTATGGCTGGCTGTGTTCCAATACAGCACAGAAAAGATTAAAGAACCTCTTTTCATTACTATTTATCTACATTACACAAAAATGGCCTAATGCCTTTTGTAATTTCAGTTGAGATAGTACCCTTGTCCAGTGTATGGGTTAATTCCTTGTTTCTGCTTTTCTTTTCCAGAGGTTGATCCCTTTGAACTGCTGAAACCTGATGACTTGTAATCAATACTCTGTGAAGCAATAAGATCAGCACTGTGAAGATTCAGATTTTCTGTCTCCAAACGCAGACTGCTGTGCTGGCCCACTGATGTGAGTCTGACCTAAGCTGATTGCCTGGTAGAAGAACAGAGTGGGAGGAAAGGGATTAAAAATACCTGGAGACATGCTGAGCTGTTAATACAGTATCTGTCCACTTCACATAGATAGCTGGGGGAAATATGGCTGTGTAAACTCACAATAGGTGTGAGTGACAAATGTAATTTTCTTGTTAAATATGATGGACCCTGTGACTCGAATTGTAAGCCCCATAGGCTAAACTGCAACCTTGCAAAATGATCAAGAACAAAACCTAGTCATCAGATCAGTTTTTCCAATGAAGGTGTAATGGGCATCTAGTTTGGGGTGTTTTGTTGAGTGTGGGTTTTTCCCCTCCTGTCATTTAGAGGCATGCCTATATTTAACATCTACATTCACAAACTGTTAGCCTTGGTACTATTATTCTCTTTTCCTAGATTAAGAAATCCTATTCATGGTTAACCAAAGCTTCAGCTGATTTAGAGCACTACATTCTGCAACACATTTAAGAATAAACCCCCTGGACAGTTGTGTTTTTTTTTTCCCCACAAGTTCCCATAGTGCAGAGGGTCATTTTCAAGGCCTGTATTTATCTAAGGCATTTGAAGGACAGGATCAAGCGGCCTGTGGAACTTCTTCATACTCTGAAATCAAGTTCTTCCAAAATTGGTGTCTCCTGATATGGGAACAATATGCTGGATGTGGAGATAACAGATTTTGGACTGGCCTATTTCTCTAAGGTTTGTCTTGGGAGCAAGCAGGGTGACCTTTACACTCCTGGATAGTGGGTCTTGGACACAACCTTTTTACCAAAGAAACCATGAGCAACCAAAAAACCCCAAAACCCCAGACTTCCTCTCAACGTGAAATAAGGCATTATGGCAAATCAGGCAAGGCCAAACCAATGCTGAACACACCTTAATGAATTTAATTGAGTTCAGACGGGAACTTCACGTGTGTTGACAGTACAGGATTTTGTTTCAGTTTTTCTAAGGAAAAACCTAAACAGAAGTTAGGAGGTAAACCAGAAGTTGACAACTGGGCCCTGACGCAAGATTTATACAAGCTACCTTTTCCCTAGGCACTTCAATGAAATAAGGGACAGCTAAAACTTCACCCCCCAGATCTCCTCATGATGATTGTGGACAAACTTTCAAATCTCTAAAATTGCAGAACATATTTAAAAATGTTGCCGATGGCCTTTGAAGCCCAAATGGGACCTGAGTAACACTGAGTCTGTGGGCAGCATACAGTCCCCCTGTTCTGTGCTGGTGGCCCCCGGCACAGAGGAACCACTCTGGTTTCTCAGGGACAGCATTTGGTTGTTAAATTCATTTCTCACAGGGGCCTTTCCCACTTCTCTATACTTCAAAATGACAGGCAGAACCAAAATCCCATTCGATTAAAAGAAAGTGAAAAGGGAGCTGAACTCCTAGCGAACAAACAAAAACAGTTTGAAATTTTTACTTCAAAAGCACGGCAGTATTTTACCAGCAAGGACTGAATTCATTAATGCTGTCTTTTTTGTGCTGCTGCCATTAAGAGTTTTTTAGTGTTACTGTTCAAAAATATTTTAAAGAGACAACTGTTTTACTGCTTTGAAAAAGCTCTACCCCGGAGTAGATCTTTGCATTCATTGTCAAAACAATCAGTTCTTCCATGAGGAAGCTATGCAAGTTGATGCAAGTCCATCAGTCTTCACAGGCAATAAAAAATAAGTCTTCATTATTCTAGGCCACTTTTTTTTTTTTATTATTCACTGTCTCTTTCCACATTTCCTTTTCTTATTTGCTGTCCAGCAGCAGCTACTATGGTCATGTGCTGGGGTAACATGCACATGCATGCACTCATGAACACACATGAATAGGCTCAAAAAATGAAGACTAGTAGTACCTTATGACTCCCCCTAAATACCACTCGAATAATTTTTTGTTTCTCCTTATCTTCCTCACTTCCTTTATATCCGTCTGTCTTCCCTGCTAGCATTTTGTAACGCTGTTAATTGCTGATACAGCGAATCCAGGGTTAACTGCAATCCTAACTGTTTTAATTTCCAGTGCCTCTTGACACTGAGCACTGGCGCTGTTTTTTTGTGGTGCTGGAGCCAAATGCCCAACATTTGAGCTGTGCAGCATCCATCCAACATGAACTCCATGGAGCTGCTCTTAAGACATTTTGGCCCAATTATATCCAGAATTAGGCTGTTATAGTTTATTCTGTGTATGGCAGCTGAGACCTAATCTGTGATGTTAAGTTAGAACATGTCAGATCTGAGTAAAAGGCAGGCCTTTGTGCGGAAGTGTGGGAGCCCCACCAGAGCAGAGTGCTGCACAAACACGAATTCTGAGGAGCTCAACTGCCTCAGCAGCGCCGACAGCGTTGAAGTCTGCTTTCGTGACTTTGGCACAAAAGTATTACACAGCTACTTCGGTTAGTAACGTGAAGAGACAGGAAGCATTAAAGCAGTGTCGGCAGTGTAGTTAGCATCGCTTCCTCGAGAAAACATTGTGTACACTAGCAAACTGACAGACATGTCGTTCTCATTAGAAGATTCCTGTCCTAAACATTTCTGTAGCTTTCAAAGATGCTGCTTTACTATTTATGCTGAAGCAAGCTTGAAGAACACTGGGGAAAGCGTTTCTCAGGAATAAAGAAAAGAATAGTGGTAAAATAAATGTGGAAAAGCCCGGTGTGGATGGAGATGTCATCACAGCCAGAGGCAGTGGATTTCATAGGCTCCTGCTTTGGAATACGGTGCTACAAAAGACTTTGCTAAGTCGCCATACACATGGCTGGCAACGACTCATGTCAACAGGTTTGGGGATTTTTCAGGATGATGGTGTGATAGCAGGTAATATTTTCAAGTGAAGATAAATGGTGAATTCTGAGTGGGTGGTTTTCCTCCTCCAGGCGAGAAAAAGGCCCAAGGAACAGGCTGTATCACTGTTTATACTCTCTGAAGCTGGAGCAACGGGAATTCATGGCCGCGGGGAAAAGGGGGGCGGTGTGTGTGCCATCTGAGGCGGCAGCCGGTGCGCGGGAAGGACGGCC
>NW_010260846.1:0-14206 GCF_000690775.1 Eurypyga helias
CCGCCCAGAAGCATGCACAACACATCAAGAAGATGCAGCCATTTCCCCCACCAAAAATGGGCTCCCCATCACCCCAGCAAAAAAACAAGTCCTTCAGCCTCCTTGCTGGAACCTGTGTTCCATCATATTCCTCTTCCCAAGTCTGCAGAAATCCCAATGGGCTCCATTCCGTGGGATGAGAGTGGGTTGTGAATGTAGCTGTGAAAGACTTGTGACAAATCAAGAGCATCATTTTAAAAAAGACACCAAGGTCCCTCCTCTCAACTGCTAATTTAATAGGTTTCCAGTAAACTTTTTTTTTTTTAATAATCCACCAGAGTCTGGAAGTGGAGTCTCCTATAGTTAAAGCAAAATTCTGACTTCTTTTAGCAAATATTTAGCAAAGCTAAATAACAACCCCTGAGCTGCACTGCAATATGCAAGTACTAACAATAAAATATAAATTACATTAGGTTCCAGCTGCTATCACAGTGACCCGTATCTCAGGGTTTCAACCGCACCTCTGCCACGCAGTCCCCCTAAAGCAGATGTTATTGCCAAGCTTTCTACGTGCCACTGTTCAGCCAAATAAGGCAGCCCTCCGACAGAGTGTGAGAGAGATTTGGAAGTAGAACTGGCTAATTTCAAGTTTCCTAAGAGCAAGGGGCAATGAACGCAACCTCAAGAAAGGAAGAACTGAGCGAAGGTTGAATGTTCTTAAGAAAATGCAGAATTTCACAGTACACGCTGGTTTTGTTCACACTGGACAAGTCTCGAGGTGGCTATGCTTAAAGGTAACTAGATTTCTTGAAACACATCCGTCACATTCTTAATATCAGTATTTCAGCCTTCAAAAGGCGAAAATTCCTAAAGGAGTCAGGTTCCCCATGGGATGAGGGGAAGTTACTTACTCAGACAAGGGCCATCAGGCAGAGCTGGCTGGGCCAGCCTGCGAGAAGAGCCTCTGGCAAACACAACTCCAAGATGCAGATCCCTTCTGCAAAACCCCAGTAATGGAAAAAGCACCCAGATCCTGAAGAGGTAAATGCAGCAAAAATTACTGTAACCAGTGAAATGTGAACTTCCTCACAGCTTGATTTTGGAAAGAGGCACAGTCGAGTTCAGGAAAAATATTCTGACACATGCCTACCAGAAGGATGAAAAAGGGGGAGAGAAAGCCGGGAAGGACACCACGGGACCCACATGGCTGCGTGCAGCGAGGGGAGGGGGGCAGCCAGAGCCGTCCAGAAGCCAACAGCAGGCTGAGGCCAGACGCAGACAGACCAATTTCTGCGCAGAAGTCAGGCAGCTGGAGAAGCAAGGCTGAGCAGGAAGATGAGACAGCCACACGCCCCCCAAGCAGCAGCGGTACCATGATGCTTCACAGACCTCAGTTCGGCGGTGACTTCCCCACCATGGGCTGCCCTTGGGTCTCCCGGGGAAGCACAGGGACAGGGGAAAAGCCTCTCAGAGCCTGCAAGCACAGATGGAGCTCAGCCACTTCCCTTCACCATGGCAAGGGCCTCCACACTGCGCATCCTCCCACGGCCCAGCTCCAAGAGGCCACCAGGCTGGTCCCTCCAGAGGGATCCATCTGCTGCCTCCCACGAGCGACAGCTTTCCGAACAAACACACACTTTACATGTCAGAGGTAAAAGATTTTATTATCCCATGGATTTTTCCTAAGAAGTAAGAGTCTTACCAGACAAAATATACAAAGCATCATATGTTTGCTTCCTAGACAACTGCATTCTCATCCTATGAAACACGTTAGTTCACCTCAAAGAACCAAGGTTTGTCCTTACAGCTGCGGGGTTGCACAGAGTTAGCATATTCAATGACCAGTTAATTCATGCAGAATCAGAAGGAAGGGGATATAGGCCTGTATGCTCACCTGAATGCAGGCTTAGGTTCCTAGAAATGAAGAGAAACACTGGACTTAAATTTACCAGTTTGCGGTACTTCCATTAAGTGAACCAATTCTCTGACCCATCTCGTCATCCACTCCGCAATGAAAGGTCAGGGCTAGTAGCAAGTTATCCTTGGAAGAACACAATGCTAGTAACACAAATATCCCTCCGGCAGTGGGAAACTTTCCTTACGAACCTGCGTGAAGTGCTCATAATCCTTCATTTTACATCAAGCCTAAAGCAGAATGAAACCAAAGTATCCTCCTCTACCTGTTAAAACTTAATGTTTATAGTTGACTATGTTCATGCAAAAAAATAAATTCTCAGCCTCTAAGGCCATAATAATTCCTACTGCATTATGTGACCATTTTGAGATCACTGCTTACATGACCATTTCCACATAATTACCTTTCAGTATTATTGCCTAAAAGTTTTATTCTAAAATATATTCACTTTATTTGGTTCTGCTGAGTTAATGATTGTACTTGCATTTACTTTATCCTTCCTCTTCTAAAACAACAAGCTCATTTCAACAGATGGTGAACGAGTCTAGATTTGCTGGAAACCAATTAACAAGAATGTGCCAAGTTGAAACTCACCCCATTCTTTCAAGCCAAAAAGCTGCCTGCATTTCAAGAACCTAATTAGTTTTAACTATATTTATGGAACAGAAGGAAGAATATTTAATTACTCTGCAATTCTTCTGTCTGATGATCAATAGAAACGCAGTTTTGTTCACATAATTTCTCTGCAGTATATTGATCAGCTGAATGTTGCCTTGTATCAATATCTGTACTACCATGGTGCCTGCAGATAATGTGATACACAGCTGGGATACACTAATTACTATCAAAACAGCTTTCATCAGAGGAGTTATACAAGAATACACACTCTGTTAAATTCAAAAATTCTGCTTCTGCACTTGCCCTTAACTACCACTTCTGCTGCTGACACCACTTGTACGTGGGCATGGCACCCCATCCACACAAAAATGGGGATCTCGACAACGCGGGAAGAAAGACCCGTGTGAACATAACTCATCCCTGCAGGCAAGCAGAGCTGGCCAGGACAGACACAGGGCTGGAGTAAACCAGCCGGCTCCACTGCAGCCACGGCCTGTAGGTGGGACATCAGTGGAGCTCTGGCACCTTGCATCAGAGATTCACCTCCCTATTTCCTTGGGCAAAGTGACAGCGGATCTGCCCAGGATCCACAGCAGATCCAACTGCATGTGAGAGAAAAGGCCGCACAGCCTTGCACTTCAGCCTCTGCTTCGTGGCCGGGGAGCAGGACATGCTGTGCCATTCAGGTAATTCCCAGCCCGCCTCACTGCCCCTTGCCCTGGCCTCCAGCCCACCCTGAACACTCTTTATACCCCTGAACACTGAGTGGGTCACGCTGAGCCATGCCACGTTCAGGAGGAGATGTGGGGAGGGATGAGCCCAGCAGCCAGTCATAAAAACAGCACACAGCGGTTGCTTTCAGTGTTTGGAAATCTGGTGTTCAGGGGGACAGCAAACTGGGACCACCACAGCATGGCTTGGGCAGAAACCTTCCCTCTGCTGAGCTTTCTGAATCACCCTGTCTGTAGCTCCACTACTGCTCTTTTCCTAAGTGCAGCTGGTTATGCATTTCTGGTCACAACATCAGCATCAAAAGGGTAACCCTCCTCTTGTACGTACACCATCCGTCCCGGTGCCAAGGCCTGAAGCCACTCAGCCAGGAGGAGAGAGAGCACCCATTTCCAGCATCCCTATTTCTCTCATCCCTTCTACCCCAAATCTCCTCCCAAAAGAGACTCCCATCCTGTGGTATGGAAGAAGCTGCATGTACTCCCAGGTCACCTTTGACCACTGTGTAAATTTAAGCCCAGCAAATGTCTCAGGTAGGTATCAAGGAGAGGAAAGAATCCACTGTGAGGACACAACAGACCCAAGAGGTTAGAGCTGCTCAAGCAGGGGAGGGAGTAAAAAAAGTGAGACAGATTACCATGTCTAAAGAGAGGGCTGAGAGCATGTGTGTGCAAGCAAAGCCAAGGAAGGTTATGTCTGGAGAGTGGCTTCATGACTTTTTGCAGATAACAGTTTCGACCACAAAAGTGTTTTCAAAGTGACGAATACGATGACAGTTTCCAACCTCACGTCGGCTGATACCTAGAAGCGATTGAAAGAGAGGAGAGGGAAAATTCAACGACCGATAATCTACAAGAGCTGCAGCAAGCAGAGCAAGGAAAGCAGATGAGATGCTACCGCTGCACACCGAAACGCAGGAACAACACAGCCCATACGAAAAGCAGCATAACCCGGGCTTTGGAAGAACAGCCTTATTCTCTAGGCCACGGTCCTGCAGTAGGAGCTGCTGCGAGCTGGGGCAGCCGCATGGGAACAGCTGGTTTCAGCTGACAGCATCTCGGCGTTATCTCAGAGACCAGAAAGCCTCACGAAACCAGCAGAAGTCAGTGTCTGGCACAGAGCACAGCTCTCAATGCAGCCAAGGAGGGCTTAAAATCGCCACCCCTCTGGCTGCTTGTATTCCTGTAGGCACTCATCCTGCTTCGACCTCAGCCTCTCTGGGAATTAACGGCTCCTCACACCCTTAAACTGCAGGACCTCAACTCTGGGCAGCCCTGCGAGGCAGCTAGACCCCTCTTACGGCAAAGCCGGCGGTGCCCAGCCAACGAGCAGGACTGTGCCGGGGCTCCACGAGAGCAGCAGCCACCGAGCCGGTAGCACAACTGTGCAGCTCCTGTGGGAACACAGTCCCAAACTACAGCTACAGTGAGTTCCACACCCAAACACCCTTAGCACCCTGCAGCTCCTCCAGAGGTGCAAACCCAAACTGACTATAGGTTCATGTTTCAGGTAAGCCTTTAAGTACACCAGTATCTAAACCCAAATAAACACAGATACTGAAATTAAGGAGGCTTTTTTTCCAGCAATATTTCCATTTGTATGGAAGACACATTACTGATTTCCATGGACTCATTTTAATGTAGTCCAATGTTCCCCTCTTCAGAACTCTTTCCACATTATTAGATACTTAATTAATTAAAGGCAATTTGCAGATCTAATCTGCTCTGAATAGCTGCCACTGAAGCGGGTGGCTCCATTAGGGAAATTTTCCAAACAGTTCCCACCAGCACTGCTATTAGTCGAGCCCCAGGAACCCACATGTAAATGAACTGCTGGCTCCTGCAACCATTTTCTCAATGTTTCTCTTGGGCTGATAGATGCAACGACAGAAGCGCAGCAGCCAGCACCCCTTTGCAGCAGCAGCATCCCTGATTTGGGTTTAAATGAATGAGATGGGAAACACCTCAAAAGGCCCCAGCCGTGCTTACACCCAGGGGGAAACCTCCCCTCTCCCCACGAGGAGGCCGGCAGTGCTGTAACAGCAGAAATAACGACTGTGATGTGGGGGGAAAGTGAGTGAGGACTGCTGGGCAGGGCAAGGCTCTTACGTCTCCTCGCGCTCCTCCGCTTCAGCCTGTAGGTTTCCTTGCCGCTGCAGAGGCGATAGATGAAGGAGCCGAGCTGCTCCATGTCACTGACGTGCTCGGTCGCGATCATCTCCTCCTGGATTATGTAGGTCTGCGGCAGGTACGTCCCTTTCTGAAATGACACAGTTTGCACCAAAATAAAGCACTAACAGTGCAGTGATCCCCTTGAACAGAACTGTCTCACACGGAGCACCGAGGACAGCCAAACCATGGAAAATTCACTGTTGGAAGGCTCAAACTCCACTTACCGAGGCCGGTCAACAGGTCCTTGCAGTAAACTATCCCATGCTACTAGCACAGGGCACACAAAAGGGATTAGATCCACAAATGGAATGTTCACAGAGGGGATGAAGCCAGTACAGGATCAACCCTGTTACAAACTAACCCCAGTTTTAAAGGAGGGTGAAGCTGTAACTCTGAGAGCACAACAAACCCACCTGGAGAGGCTTCAAGGCTCAACCAAAATGCCAGGAGCTCCATTGAGAATGAGCATTTTACATTTACTTCAGAAGACAAAACCGTGCAGGAAAGAGACCTGCTCAGCACTGAAGATCCCAGGGATGACTCCCGGGGGTTCAGGGCATCTTGCAGCTGTCTGGGCACCACCATGGCAATAAGCAGCCGTGTTACAAGTACAGCTTGGGTTGGGGGGCACTTCCGAGCAGACTAGAGGCTGACTAGGCCATGAAGCAAAGACTCAATTCTGGTCCCTTTCCCTTAAGAAGAGTCAAAGAAATAGAGAAGCAGCAGATCCTGGGGCCAATATAAATATAATCAAGGGGAAAAATCAAACGACAGCACAACTTCAAATGCCGCCTCTTCAGTTTCCACCCCAGGAGTGGTTATCTCCAAGGAGATGTACCTGGAAACACACTGTCACAACTTAGTGCCGTGCTGTTGAGCTGACATAGCCTACAGGATCGATAAAGCTCTCCTCTAATGCTGGAGGACGAGACTATTAGTGGAAGTTTGTACTATACTAACACAACAGTTCTGCAAGAAATTCAATTATTGATTCTCAGTGGGAGAGTGCAGGAGAGGGCATGCAATACGTGCTGTTACTGGCAGCAGCCATCACGTTAAGACCCGGGGCTGGGGGTCACCATATCCTTGACCTGGTGAAAGAGCTTAGAGAGAGACACATGCACACAATCCAGTTGCTTCATTGTTTTAGATTTAAATAGCTGTGGCAACTGAAGTAGTCAGGAATCATCACTCCTCAATCACAGCACTGTGCAAAAAGGATGATACCTTCAATTCTCCACCAAGGGTTTTAAGAAAACTAAAGCTTTGAGCATCCTGCATTCTGCAAAAGGTGTGGATCATCCATCACTTAACTGGGTCATCTCCAACTTCCTGCTGCTGCACAGAGCAGCATCCCTCCATCCTTTTCGCTCAGAAATTTAGAAAGCCCTGTCCACTAAACTGTCACACCTATGCAGAATAAACCCTGCAAGAAGCAGCAGAGCTGCCATTTACAAGCAAGAACTCAGACGCAAGAGGTCTGGCAATGCATACGTGGTAACAGCACAGCCCAAACCTGAGCGGGGTCTGGCACAGCCGTGCCCGCACAGAGCAGGGACTGCAGAGCAGGCACAGGGCATGTGGCAGCCACACTGCGAAGGAGCACCCCAGCACCAGGCTGGCTGGGCACGAAAGGGGAAGGGACGTTCACTGAATCCCTGTGCTCCCACAATCTGCTGGAGCAAAGCACTGGCCTTATTTGCTGGACGAAGGTTCTCCCAGAAACAGGACTGAAGCCACTGAACATCTTCAGAACTAAGCTTTCAGCTGGAAATTAGTCTCATTCATTAGCGATTTAACTGGATTCAGAGATGCAGAGAAGGCAAAAGTCTCCCAACCCAAGGACCAACACGGCTCACCCAGCATCCAAACAGGAGCACTTTGGAGCAGGAGGGCAAGTCATCAGGTGGTAAAGGTCCCTGCAGCAGGAAGAGACTTGCCCTCTGTCTGACACAGGCCACCAGCAAGGGCCCGTCTGTGGACATGAAGTTCACAGGCTCACAGGATAATTCATCTGGGGAGGGACCTCAGTGCTTTACCCAGTCTGGTCTTGAAAACCTTCAAGGATTTCAAGGAGGCAACACAACCTCCCTGGGCAACCTGCTCTACTGCTTCACTGTTCTCATAATGGAAAGATTTTTCTGAGCTCAAGACCAAGCTAAACACTTAAAATCAATGTGCATGTTAAAACCTCCACAGACATATCAGACACTTACCCATCCCAATAATCAGAAAGTTATTTAAACTAAGTGCTCTGAACTCTCTTTAAAGAATCAAACACACAAGACCATTTTAATTGTATTTTTATCCCCTTTTTAAAATTCAACTTCTGATAAAGACAAAGCGTAATTTTCATTGACTGCGAGTTTATATCTGTTACTTTAGGATGCAACCAGCTTTCCTAATGTCTCATTTCTTTTCCTGGGGCTCTGCTGTCAGATTGTTCAATCCTGCCTTTTCCATTTCCCTCTGCGCAGGGACTGGTCACCTGCCATGGTCAGGAGCGAGTTGTAAGTAAACGCGTGCTGTACCCCAGCAGGGTTCCCAGTGCATTTGCCAGATGGTCACAGTGCAGGAAATTGTGAGGACTGCTAGGAAACAAACTGGGAGTTTGACAAGGACTGGAGATCAGGCATCTGAACCTTTTGCCTCCGAGCTTAACCCCTACAAAGTTCATCACTTTGTAAGGGTTTGCAAGTGAGCAAAGGGAATTTAAGAAACAGTAAGAGGCAGGGTTTTGGTTTTTTTCTTTTAAATAGATCCTCACAGAAGGGAGTAAGAGACCCAGGCTCAGCTCTTTGCTTTACCTGCCAAAGACTGAAATAGATATGCAGCTTCTGCAGTCTTAAAAATCCTGGTCTTTTTTCCTGCTGTTAACTAGAACTCTATTTTAAAACTGCTTTCAGTCACTGCCACAGCGGCACGGGCTTCTGAACTGAACAAAACAACTGGTACTAAACCCAATTCATGCCAGCCGTGAGCAAAACTGCCTGGGCACCAAGTCCGATGTTGCAGCCTGCAGCGCAGCAGGGAGGGCAGCACAGATTCCCCCAAAAAAGGTGAAAGCTGGGCCTGGTACGCCCCAAGGAACACTGACAGCTCTGCAAATGGCAAACCACAGTGGTAACCATGGCAAGAGTGAAAGGAGGGAATTGTTTTTTCACCCTATTCCTACAATCAGTAAACACCAGAGGGAAGGAATCTGCTGCTTCTCTGTGTCACCCTGGTCAGGGGTGATCCGTCATGCCAACATTCCTGTGCTGTCTGCAAAATCAGTATTTCAACTAAACCCACTGAAGCCTTCACTCTACGTAAAGGCTCAGCGCTGTGAGGGTCAAGGCTTACTTCCACAGACACAGCAGCTTTGCTTTCCCAGGAGCTTCCAGCTGGCACCCAGGAGCCAACTCAAGATAAGCACGCAAAATAAGCAGGACTACAGCTGTACCTTCACGTTAACCAGCAGCTCCCACAGGTTGCGAGGAGGCATCACAATAGTGGTGTTCAGTTCGATGACGTAGCATTTATCCAGCGTTATGTCATGATAAGCTGTCAGGCCCTGTGTTCCAAGCACAGAAATTAAGGAATTGAGCCCTTCGCAATGAAATGTGGCTGTGAAAATGGGTGAAAATAGGGAATTCAGAGAAGACAGGAAACTGCTTTAAACAACACACCTAACCAAGAACCTCCCTACCAAGCAAGATTGGAGAATCTGAGCGGTTTGAGAAGAACAGCTCAGTAACAAGATCATCACGGACGTGACAACAGCAATAGCACTGGGCCATGAGCACTGTGCTCCACCATGCCCCAGCTCAGTCCCTTGCTACGCTCCTAAAGACCCCAAGAGCTCCTTACTCGTTGGAAATCATGGATGATATCCGCAGGGTCGCTCCCTCCAAACTGGGGCACTGGGACGTTGATTTGCTCGTAGTTCTCCTCAATGTAAATCTTGACATCTTCGTGCAACTCCAGCTGCCCTTTGAACGGCGAGTACAGCGAGTCTTCGTAAAGGACGCCACAGTGGAACACGCTCTCGCGGGGCAGCTGCGGGGACAAGACCCAGGCAAAGGTACAACACCCATACACCCCATTGATAGCTACAGCAAACGTGGGAAGGAATGTACCCACACTGGGTAAAAACAATCTTTTCAAACAGATGCCTCAAGATATTTCAAGATCAGTCTTTTTTTACCAGAAAGCGTTCTTGATGAAGACAGTGCAAAACACCCCTGTGAAATAACCACATCTACCTTCCTGCTAGCCGGCTCCAAAGGGAATAAAGATTTCCTGTGGGATTTCACAAGAAGTAATTCAGAACGGCAAACTGACTGCCTGTAGGCTCTTAAATTTCATAACCAGGCTGTTTACATCCCTCCACAGACATGGCTTCCAGTAACTGCATTTTTCTAGATAAGGCACATAAGCTTGGGGCGAGCAGAGCATCATTTCTAAAGGCACTTGTAGCTTGGATATGGCAAATGCACTGAAACAAAGCAGCTTCACCTCACTGCAAAACAGGAGCTGCTGCTCTCCAGGGCTCCAGAAGCACAAGGTATGGGCAAGAGAGCTAACGCAGGGTGAGCAATCACGTTTGAGCACAAGGATCACAGGGAGGGTTGAGCAGCCCTATGGCTGTCACAGGGTTTCTAGGTATAAATGAGCACAGGTAATAAAGCACTGATGTATCTTAAAGATTGCAAATTAACTGGACAGCAAGAAAATTTATGGAGCCAGAGAGTGTATAAAAAGACTATACTGCTGAGTGGATAAATGCTGGCTACAGAGATGGAGGCAGCCAGCAGTCCTGGGAGAACTCATTCACTAATAGCTGCTCTGCAGCAGAACGAGGGCTTCAGTGCAAGCTGACACTCTGGGGTTTCTTGGCTAAACACTCAGCAAGCCACAGAGCTCGGCACTTTGCTCCTTAAAGAGCAGCTCTGCCCCGTCTCGTTCCCTGTGCTCTGACCCACACAACGCTGCTCAGCTAAGACAGGCTTTGCAGAGACTATGTGGAAGAAAAGGTGCTGAATTTAATGGAGGTCGAGAGCTTACCTTCCACACCATCTCCCACTTCTCTACTTGCTTTATTAATAGCAGCACCTATTTTTGTAACACTACCGAGTTTTGCTCTGCGAGGGCCTAAAAAAACCCCCAACCGCTGCAAAAAGCTGTTTCCTTGCCTGCACCTCCCTGCTCTCTTCAGGGCTTGCTCTCGCCTCACAACAAGCCACGCTTTCAAACCGCCTTGTCCCTGACAGCAGTGACGTGGGGTTTAAAAGGTACCACAGGCAGAGTTTAGATGGACAGACGGATAGATAAAACCAAGGCATGCCTCATCTGCAGTGCCCAGAGGACTGGCTCCCAAGTTACCGCAGTGCAAATCAGTAACAGCATCACCTCTTTCAAAGGTCTGAGCAGCTTGTCTGGCTGCTCTGGCTGAAGAGGCAGTAGTCCTTCCCGACTCGGCCCTACCTGGGTGATGAAGAAGTATCTGTACACATACATCGATGCAAAGACCAAGCCCAGGAGCAGCACAAGGAGACCCATGGTCAGGTAGCACACCCCACTGAGCGATGACCTCCGGGCCTGCACTGCGGGAGCCGGCTCCTCCTGGAAGGCAAAAACAAGAGCATCATCAGTCAGCTGCTGCTGCACGCGATCAGAAAAGCCACAGCATGTTATGCAAAGGCCGCACGCGGGCTTGTGGTGTGCGGCGGAGGGAGGGAGGCACTGTCCCACAAAGAAAGTTCTCATCTGACAGCGTTCTGGCAAGAGTGAAACTCTTCTTGTGCATTCGGCTCTCCCACACCCCCATGTACAGATTTTTATATATATTAAAGAAACGCGTGTGTATGTGTGAATACACACACACATATATGTATGCTCTGCTCAGAACAAAGTCAAGCTTTGCTTCAGTGGGCGACAAGGATCGACTGAAAAAAGCAAAATGAGGAACTAACAGTTCCTGGCTACTGAATGTAACAGCATTTATGCAGTTATATTCAAAATATTTTGTTGAAATGCTGCCAACCCTGCAGAATTTTTCAGGGGCAATTTCTGAGATGGAGTGCTGGTCTCAGAGAGGCACCTCCTGGCCCGAGCCTACCCAAACAGCTGTGCTGGTCTCCACTCTCAAGCAGATTCCCACACACCTTCCAGGAACGTGGTCAGAGCATCAGAAGAAAACACATCTGCTGGTTTTCGAGTGCTGCTCAATCTGTATGGACAGCAGCCAGCTCACCTCATTGCAGCCCTCAAAAAGGAGCACAGTGCAAAAGGCAGCGTCCCCTCCTGGAGACCATTCATCCCAGCCTCCAATGCTCCTGGTTTTACTACTAAAATATCCCTCCGAAACGTCCAGCAGGAGGACGTGAGGCCTTTCAGGAGCAGACGAAAGAAGCCCCAGGTCCCACACAGCAGAGCTGCCCTCAGCTGAGCCGGCCTGGGGGGAGCGAGGTGCCAGGGAGGGGTCCTGCAGGCCAACTCCCTCTGCGCAGCACAGCATCCGACGTGTCTGATGAGAAAGACTCTCTCCATGGCTAGCCAGGGACCAGTACGAACTGGAGGAATGGATTTAAAAGCAAACAACAGCCTCTCATTTCTAAGATGCATCACTTGTGAAAGGAAGAGACATTTCTGCAGGGTAACACGTCCAAACCCTGCAGGGTGGTGCAGGTGCTAAAGCACCAAGGGGAGATGCCCTTGGGTCCCTGCCACTCTCCAGCAACGTCAGACCAGCTCTGCCCCACGGAGCCGGCAGCAAATATCTCTTTGCCCTTTGCCCGCTGTGGAGCAGCCCTCACGAGAGCAGCAGTTCAGTCCCAGGCTTGGAGGCATCAGGTCGCTCCTACCTCGAGAATAGAGCACCCCAGCATCCCTGGAGGATCCACACAGAGCCTGCCAGATGGGGATCCCCCCCAACCATCGAGCTGCAGAACAGGGCAGAGCCAGGCACCCCTCCACTACCTGCTCCACTCCCAGCCAACACAGCTTGCTCCAGCTAAGGAGTTTTTCTTTTCAAGCCACACTCAGACTGTTAACTGCAAAGACCAAATTGCTCTGGGATAGCTATAATTCCAGCACACCTCCAGGAAAAATGTCTAATTTATTTCTCCTTCATCCCAGCTGTTGAAAGACCTGCAGCACCTCTATTCACCCACAGCTCCCTGCACTGCGGGATTGGTATAATCAGTTTGTTCCTGCTCCTCCAGCAAATAAAGGGATGAGCAAACTGAGAAATACTGTAAGTTCACTTGGAATCTTTCCCTTCCTCTCCTCCTGCCGATGAGGGGCAGCAACTGTGACAAGCCACAAAGAAAAAAAAAAAAATCACATTACTAGAGAAAGTTTAAAGGCCCTCTGACATGAACCGCTAAGACAGGAAAGTCATGCTACGCGTCAAGTGTTTCACAAAAACAGATTTCCCCAGACACTTGTCATCAGAGAGAGCGCAGACAGCGAGGGTGAAGAGGAGCGAAAAGATCTCCCGCTACTGATGCTGAAGCATGGCTGAGAAAGCATTTAACGCTCCGCAGGCAAATTACATCCGAAAGGTGCCAGGCTCCCGTGATGGATAATGCACTGCTCGCTTCCTCAGCGAGCTGCAAGTGCTACCTCCATGGAGAGCTCGGGAAGAGGGTTCAGAAGGACACAGCAAATCAAAGCGGGGAAAAGAAAATACACTCACTAAAAAGAAAAAGTGTATCTGAATGGTAGGGAGGGGCAAATAATCCCCTGATGGTTTGCTATTTGCTAGAGCAGCTCTGATCTTTGCACAGCCAAAGACACACTGAGACATCCCACCTCCCGCTGCCAAAGGTGACGAGTTCCGCTCCCTACAAAGCATTCCTGACTTTGGAAAAAGTGCCCCAGTTTTACATTTTGGGAGAAGGTGGGAGAGCAGAGCTTTGCCCTGGGAGAAGTTACAAAACACCAGGAAAAATGGAAAAAAACCCCAAACACTCAAATTCTGAGGGAAAGGAAAACTGGAGAGTAACCAGTGGAAAAGAGATGAAGATGGTGGGGTTAAAAATGCTGCCAGGCTCGCCGAGGGGAACAATTAACCACAGTCCTGCCAAATACTGCATAAAAATCACATGCACAAACCCTCGCTAACGTATGCATCTCCATCCCCCAGTCGCAAGCACAGGTCCGTCAACACCTTGGCTTTGGGCTGGAGGCGTTCTCAGTGCTGACAGCCCGCGGACGGAGCAGCGCACACCCTGCCTCAACAGCGTTACGCCCAGCATAAATCTTCACCAGGTTGGAAAAATCCAAGAAGCTTCTTCCACAGGCTGCTGCCCCACTCATGCTGCAACATACCTCCTTCCCATAGGATTGCTGCTCCCTGCAGTAGAAATGTGGGTATTTTAAAAAATGGGAAATGCATTGCAGCTGATTTCCATCTGTTCTTGTCGCGGGAATGCCTGGCTCCCCAGCAAGGGAGCAGTCTTCCCCTTAGCTAACCTTACCATAAAGAGAACCAGGCGGTCCCAGCAGCAAGCTGCAGGAAAGCCATCCCCACCAGAAAGCCCCAGGACCAACCAGCAAACCAAACTGTGTGCCACGCTCATGCCACATGGCAGACTTGGCAGATCTGGCAGCACTGCCGGTCTCCGTGAATTCTGGTGCTGGGGCAAAGAATTACTCAGCAGTGGGGTTCTCCTGAATAGCAGACCCTGTCTTTGAGACATGCATTTTCACCAAGGACAACGATCAAAATATCACCATGCAAAAATTCTGTATGTTCACCAGATGTTTAACAATATTCCGTAAGACTTCATTAACCAGACGCTCT
>NW_010260846.1:14237-21895 GCF_000690775.1 Eurypyga helias
CAAGCCACCCTACCAATTTTCTGCTCCAAACTATGGGGTTTTTTTGGCTAAGAGAAATGGGAAGGGTTGGGGTCAAAACCATCCCTGGGCAGGGACAGGTATTTCATTTCAGAAAATGGGCTTTTCTTTTTCCATTGTTTTAAACACAATATTCCAACAAATGGGCATATTTTACACAAAGATCAACACAAGGCCCTTCCTCCCCTTGCTGGGCTGTGCAGAGGACAAACATCCATTTGCTTCTCCAGGAACAAACAGATGGAAGAGCACCAGCAGCGGAAGAAGAGCACAACGTCCGTGGTCCAGGCGCTGAGGATGTGCACCCGAGGAGGATGCACAGACAGATCTACAGCCCCACAGAGTATCCCACTGTGACTTCAGGGCAGGAAAACCCTGCCACTCCACACTATGATCCTTTCTTTGCTCCGTATTGCTTGGCACCACCCCTTGCTCCAGCGTTGGTGCAGGCAGGAGAAGCCACCACTTCGGTGACCCTACAGAAAGGACGGGCTGGCTCCCTTTCCAGTGGGAAAACTGGCAGAGGCTGCAGGCAGAGCTCCTTCCCCTGTGCAACCCGAGCGGAAGGCACAGCTCGCTCTTCCCCCGCACGGGCAATGGGGGAAAGCATCCATCTCTCCAGGAGAGCGTCCACACTCCTGGTGTTCTGCCAGGCATTGTCCTGCTAACGCTTCATCCCACCGGGTGAGAGGGAGGCAGCTCCAGCACACAAGCCTGCACAGCCAGACATGCCGACTCGGCTCCAGTTTGCAGGCGTGATCGCGTCGCAGACACTGAACCCAGTGCCCGGCAGCAGACAGGATATTGGATTATAAAA
This sequence comes from Eurypyga helias, assembly GCF_000690775.1. Classification (NCBI taxonomy): domain Eukaryota; kingdom Metazoa; phylum Chordata; class Aves; order Eurypygiformes; family Eurypygidae; genus Eurypyga; species Eurypyga helias. The sequence continues at coordinate 15,073 of NW_010260846.1, forward strand.
AGGAATTCCTTCCCTTTGGGATAAAACAGGCTCTTCGCCATGCTTCAGTGCCGTGCCTGCTCATGGGGCTGGCGCAGGAACAGAGCCCAGGCGGCAGATACCCAGATGGGAGACGATGAAGTTAGGACAGATCTTGAAGATCATCCAGCCCCCCTGCCATGGGCAGGGGCACCTTCCACTAGAAGGTCAGGTTTGGTTTGTGTTTTTTTAATTTATTCTCCAAAAAACAACAGGGACAGAGCATGTTGAGAATGGGTAAGTGGCAAGGGCAGGGAAAGTGGCACAGCCTGTTGCAGATCGCATTGGCCAAGGCAGACGTGCTCCCGTTTGCAGAGTCAGGAGCAGGGCACGAACAGGAGAGCGACTGCATTTCATACAATGTAAACTACAGGGAACGCCCTGAAAATCCCAGAACAGTGCAAGGCACAGATCATTTTCTGTTTGCCGACATATGTGGAATCATAAACCACTCTGAATGTTTCTCACAGTAAGCCAATATGGTGTTACGTCTCTGAGTAAAGCAGCACTTCAGGATATCTGGGGGGGACGTTTTACAAGGGCCTGTAGTGACAGGACAAGGGGGAATGGGTTTAAATTGAAAGTGGGGAGGTTTAGATTGGATATCAGGAAGAAATTCTTCCCGGAGAAGGTGGGGAGGCACTGGAACAGGTTGCCCAGAGAAGCTGTGGATGCCCCATCCCTGGAAGTGTTCAAGGCCAGGCTGGATGAGGCTTGGAGCAACCTGGTCTAGTGGAAGGTGTCCCTGCCCATGGCTGGGGGTTGGAACTGGATGGTCTTTAAGATCCCTTCCAACCCAAACCATTCTATGATTCTATGACACAGACCACTGGGTACAGGAGGCTTGAAATCAGTCGGGGGGGGGGAAAGTCCTAATTCAGTCTTTGTGGATTTTCTTCAGAATTTCTGGTCTTGCTGAGGATGTGATGAAAATGGCTGGTGTCCTGTTATCCCTATTTGTTACTGAATGGCTAAGGAACGTCTCTCCAACAAGGGCGTGGGGGACAGAAGCCTGGCTGTGCTTTACAGGTGCAATGTCTGGTCCATAGCACGGAAATCAAGCCCAAAGACCAGAGTAAGAAAGAGCCAGGAAACCATCAATGCCTGCCAGGCACTGCCGAGGGCACCCACTGCTGGGCAAACCCCCCTGGCTTCACGGCAGCGAGCTTTTGGACACGCTGCACTAGTGGGAACTGCTAGCAAGAACCATACCCAGCCAGGCGTTGCCTTTGATTTTTCTCATGAATATAGCACAGGGTTATGAAAAATAGATATTTGAGTCTATCCCTTCTTCAGCACCAATGTCTTGCTGAAGGTGACAGAAGTGAGGAAATTAAAGGTGTCACGTCATGCCTTGTTCCCTGCTGAGTCTCACACCACCTCGGCAGAGAGGGGCTCAGCTCAGGCCCTTTTCCTGCTTCTTCAGCTTTGGCAACAGCTCTGAGCTCCACAAACCATTTTTCCTGCGTTTCTGAAACACACAGGCCTGAAAACGTTCATTTTAGGTGCAGCAGGGCCTGACAAACAGAGGATATAGCTCAGCGAGTGTCTAAACATACACCCCCAACAGGCAAAGAAGCTGGGGGCGACTAAAAATAGTAGATGTGATTCTGACGCCTGACAAGTGAGGAGCGAAATGTGCTGCGGCATAAATACTGAAAGGGATGTGGTTTGTAGGAGTGCTAGAAAAACGGCAGCAAAATCCATCATCCCTCTCTGGGAGGTTGCTGGTTTCAAGGGAGCAGCAGCCTGAGCTCCGGACGAAGATGTGCTGACGTAACTACAGATGCTGCCACAGGCAGCCACCGCTTCCTCAAAGGGCACAGGCTCAAAACCTACGAAACCCACATCAGAACATCCAACTGATCTTGCCGTTTACTCATTTCTGGTAGCCAAAGGCCAATATGGACTATGGGAAAAGAAAAAAATGAGTTCAAGGTCTCCACCTCCAGCATATCAAGTCCCATATTCACACTCAGAATCAGTTTCTGCTTTACAAAACGTAAGGACTTGGAAAAGCAGGGGAAGGAGACCCAGACCTGCCTCCCAGAGATGACCACTCCCATATTTTGGCACTCACCAAGGGAGCTCAGTGGTGAAGAGCCCCCAAGGCCAGCCAGAGCACGCAGGGGTGGCCAGCCAGGGCTCGAGGTGGGAGCACTTGCCAAGCTAGAGCTCTGGAGAAGGAAAGTGGGAGACTACGCACAGGGAAAAGGCAGATGAAGGAAGATGAGAAGGGGGAGAGGTAAACCATCACAGCAAAGGCTTTGCATCTTTGCATCCACCAAAGCATCGCCCACGCATCAAAAAAGGCTTCTCTGGCAAATGAACAAAAACCGAGTCCTGTCCTCAAGAGCAGTTATGTTTGGAGGGAGGTGAGGGAGTGAAATGAGGAGAAACACCAGGTGACACCAAGGAGGGAACAGTGCCTGGGCCACTGCCCTGGCAGTCACAGGGGTCAGCGCTCAGCACTAGCCAGGAGAGGCCTCTGAACAAGCCCGCTGCCTGGAAGAAGAGTCCTTCCAGGGTGAAGAGCATTTCCAATGTTTTAGGTCGGAAAAGAAAATAACGTGTGCACGCATGGAGAGAGATATATACACACACAGAGATATATATATATATATATGTAAAAGGCACACAGTTTCCAAGGCAACTGAACTCCCTGCTTGCAGTACTTGAGCAGCGCTTGTGCAGGGCACGCAGCAGCATTTCCATGGAGAACACAACTGATGGCTTTTGGACTCAAAGACGCCTGGAAGCTGGGGCGGGGGGAGAGGAAAAAACCCCAAAAGCCTGTAATTAAGAGAACATCACAGTCAAAGGCAAAAAGGTTGCAATAAATTAATCTAATCACATCTTTAAATGACACCATGGCACGTGACGAGCAACAAAGCCACCTGCCTCAGGAGTCACTTCGCAGCGCTAGAAATTAGAATATCAAAACCAACCACTGGCTAATTAAAACCCCCAGCTTTGTTGCTATACGACAAAGACAGCAGGATGTTAAGCATGTGGGAGCTCCCAAGAGTTCAGTGATCATATTTTCCTTCTCCCTCATCAGCAAGGAAGAAATCAACATCCCCCTTTTCTCCTTTTTCCATTTCTTTCTGGAACTAAAGGGCTGTTTCTCCTCCCACTTTGCACACGAGTGAGGAATTAATTTCCACATTTTATTTTATTGTTTTGGCAGAGGCACAACAACTTCCAGCTGGAGTTTTTCCAGCCTCCCTCTCCTCTTTCCCAGGAGTAAAACCATTTGGAGCACTAGCAAAGCCAACAAAGCCCCTTGTAAAAATAAGGCTATTCTTACTAGGCACATAGATAAAACCCCCAGCGTCACATTGAACAGACAGGCAGGCAGAGAGAAAGCAAACACCTCTGATAAAAAGGCAAAAAATGTCCCAACCTGGGTGTTTAACAGCCCGACTGCCAAAATATGGGGTCTGACAAATGCATCCTGATTTCCAGAAACCAACAAGAGCTGCAGCCCCTCACTGAAAGGATGGGGAAAACCAGTCCCTGCCCCAGGGCAGCTCCACCACCACAGCTGAAGGTGCTGGGCAGACCTCACCAGGGAGAGGGAAGGAGCCAAGTGAAGGCCTGGGCTTCTTTTGCAACCCTGAAGTGGGAAGTGGCACTAAAAGAATGGGAATTCTCCCCAGGAAAAGAATGAAGGTTAAGCTTTGGCACTGGGTATCAACATGTAGCTAGAACAATTAACAACAAAAGGCAGCTCAAGCAAGAGTGAGGCAGAGCAGCTGCCCTGGGAATAGGGGGGATGCTCTTAAATCGAGGGGCTGGCAAAGTTAGAGACTTGATTCAAAGATAAAGACATATGCAGGTGGGCAGACACCCGATCCCTTAAAAGACCTTTTACCAATTACAAAAATATTTGAGAACATTGAGAAACTGAGGCAAGGAAATGCCAAGAGCTTTCAGCTTGCTCTTGGTGTTCCTTCTCCTCCCAGGTGAAGGGAAGCTGGTGCCAGCTGCCCACAAAACCATTGCTTCCGCCTTCATGCACGGCTTGGGAAGAAGCGAGCCACAAGCCTGACTACCCACCGATGTGACGAGCTGTCCCGCAGCAGGACGGTGGGACCAGACGCTCGGGAAGGACTTCCCTTCTGACCGCCTTTTCCCAGACTGGAATTGTACAGTTGCTCCGGTTAAAAACAAACCCACCTCCCAGGGAGCCGTGGGCACAAGCCAAGAGAGGCAGCGACTGGTTTTGCAAAAAGTGAGAAGGATTGGCAGCTGCCTCAACGCAGCTGAAAGCTGAACACGTGAGAGGGAGAAGACCTCCACATGCAAACCGTTTCACACGATTTCACCCGAAGCTGTTCGCTGTCAGAGGTGGCTCTGGGACCTGATGAAACACCAGAGCAGAGTGGCAGAGGCTTCCCTCAAACACTACCACCCAGCCCCAACCACTGCTCCTCCCCACAGAGCTCCACGTCCAGTTTTGGCGTCCAAATAAACGTACGATTTAAAACTACAGCCCCCACCTCTGAGCTTCTACAGTCAGGCAGGTGGAGACGGTCAAGAACAAACTAGCCATTCTGATGTCACTGGCTCTGCAGGCGAGAGGGACCATCAGAGCTATAAAACCTCGCGCAGAGGGGTCAGAGTCCAGCCTTTCCTGGAGTTCAAGCTGAAGCATCCTAACAAGGAACCAGTTTTCAGGTTACAGCATTTACCTCTTCCCTGAAAATCTGGACTTACCCAGTGTCACACCATAAAATGAAGTCACGGCTTCCTTTCAGAACACTGACAGTGATTATCTCTTCTCCCAGCAGCAGCGTAGGAAAACCCTGACAGTCAGTCCCACACTCAAAATTTCACCACAAAGAAACGATGTCGAGTTTAACAACAGCAAGAGAGAGGAGGCAATTTTACCCTTCTCAGCTTTATTGTTCAAGCTGACTTCAACAGTAGGGCATGGCAGCAAGGAAGGTAACTCTGCAAAGCAAGTGCAGAGGGATGAACTAAAAAATCAAAATCCCTCATACTGTCCTCCTTCAAACAGCAACACTGCCATTAATAAAAAAACAAAACAAAATACACATCTCCTGGGAAGAAAGCAACCATCCAGAACTGAAAATGCCTTTTCCATCCCTGTAAACCCACTAATGAGCCAAGATTTCATAGCACAAAAGCAGAAATTGCAAAACTGCACACAAGGACAACTCATCCTCCCTAGACGCTCCATCTCTGCAGACCTGGAAGCAGAGCTCTGCTGCGTGGGAGCTCCCTGGCTCGGAGCAGCCATACCCAACACCTGCCAGGCCACCTCTCCCCAGAGAGCCATGCAAGCAGCACGGCGCAACAACAGGGTGAAGACCAGGGCTCTGCTCATCACTGCACAGCACAGGGTTAAGGAGGGCTCCCTACAGCACTGCAGTATTAATACATGCAACATATGCAACAAAGCTGCTGACTCGTGCTTGGTTCATTTCTTCTTTTTAAAGAGAATTCTTTGTTTTCTGTGTTTTGCCAGAGAAATTGCTGCACCCAAAGTGAGTAAACGCAACAGGTACTTCCCATGTCAAGAGCACCTATGTGCCAAGCTGCGTTGGCTTCACCTCTCCTCCAGCTTTGGGAGAACACACACTGCCAGACAGACATTTCAAGTTTCTTCATCTCCAGCTCTTCAGCCTACATCTCTTTGGTGAAACAGAGCTCCATGTTTCCAAATTCAGTCACATTTATTTATAACACTTCTGCTAGAAGTAGTCATTGCCTCTCCTAATCCCCCCAACAGCTTTAGCCAGATCTTTTGTCATGCTCAGCTGGAATATCAAATATTCATGTGCGGACTCTGGTAAGATACTTAAGTCTTTCACTAGAGCAGATCCTGTAAAGGTACAGAGGCATTTTTTTCAGTTCAACTCTTTTCCTCCACTTCCGAGGCACCCCCAAACCACAAAGAACCGAGACCCAGTGATAACGGTTCTTTTTACGCCGATGACTCCATACAGGACACACAAAAAAGTCATCACTTCAGCCCACATGGATACAGAAGGATTGGACAAAGGCCAGGGATAACCTTCTGTTACAGGAGGCAGCTTCTCCAAATTAATATCTACCATGTTTAGATCCCTAAATCAAGACCTCCACATGGTGAAAATACCTGAAGCTCAGGAGCATCAAGCCTGGACTTGAGCCCACAAACATGTCAGTGAGTGTAATCAATCCACATCACTGCCAGCTAGTTTTTCTCCCTTTCTCTGGATTTATAACTGGCTTTATGAAAAAGCCTGTTTAAAAGACTCTTCCTCATTTTCTCTTCCCTCACCATCTGTCTTCCACCTCACAGCATCCTGCAAGGAAGAAATTCACGAAGGCTAGCATTGCATTGGCACAGCAGCTTCCACCAAGCTGACGTGACTCCACTTTACAGTGCTGGCGGATGCCTGCATGGCCAGAAAGAGCCACAGCTCCTCCACCTGCCCCACGTGCCAGAGCATCACTGCTCACGATGCACTGGTACCTCCAGGAAGGCCAGAAGCAGCATCGCTGCCTGTCCTGCTCCCATCTGCTGCCTCCTTCCATGAAACACACATCCTTGGGCTTGCCCAGAGGCAAAGCAGTCACAGCTCAGTGTGCCCACAAGGAAAAAAGGCATGGAAGCAAGGGCACAGCAACAGCACCGGCAGCGAGACACTGTTTGCCGAGAGCTCTGCATCCACAGTGGACCTGGTCCTCCTCCCTGGGGACCTCCACAGTGGCAGTCCCAGGAAAGACATCTTCCTGAGCAGTCCCCCTCCTCAGGGCACACACTCCCCAAGGGTTTCAGGGCTTTCCC
>NW_010260847.1:0-13735 GCF_000690775.1 Eurypyga helias
GCGCTGCCCCCTGGCGGCGCGAGCGCGGGCGGGAGCCGCCGAGGGGGTCCGGGCGCTCCCAGGGAAAAGGGCTTTTAGGGTACTTCTCGGGGTGGTGTTACCTTCAAAAAAACACCCTCAGCAACAAACCGACACACCCCAAAACTGAACAGCAGGACGTTGTCAGCATCTCCCAGAGAGCCGGCCCTGCCTCGTCTGGGGGAGACCTTTATCACCTGCTCTTACGTGTCCTTTACCATATATTCAATACTCCAGCTGGGGTTCGAGCCCTTCCGCAGTATGCTGCTTCTTTTCTTGTCCCCCTCGCTTTCCCAGCATCCCGGCTGCCTCCCTGATTCCCCCAGCCGGTGCCCACCCAGACCGAGGCCCTGCAGTGTTGAGGGGGGCCCAAAATTGGGATGTCTGTGGTGCCTGCTGGTGGATGAAATGCCCTGCGGTCAGTGTCAGGGGCAGCACTTTGTCCTGCTTTGGGCCAGCGATGGTTTCCAGAGTTGACACTTCTGTGAAACATACATAAAATTAAACCCAGACAAAGAGAGTGACATCTGTGCCTATTGAAGTGGAGCCCTCTGTGCCACCTTTCTCACTGGTTTCACATATTTACGTCACCTGGGTTGTGCCGGACTCTGAGGGCAGAATTAGGCCTTTGCTGTCGGAGACAAAAATCACAGCCGTATATACGCTTGACTTGAGAGCTGAAGGCTGGCGAAAGATAAGGATAATGTTTGTTTTTCCTTAGCAGAATATGAAATGACTCTCTCTTACAAGAAAACTGCTGGGCAAATGCTAGTTGCTGGTTTCTGGCAAGGTGCCACATCTCCAAAGAGTGAACAAGCCTTCTCCCTCCTAAGAAGGCAGAGCCTTGCTCCTGAGTAATCACTGCTCCGGGTGAACTTCCAAGGCTGAGGGGTGAATCACCACTGTCTTTCTGAAGCATAAACTAACAGGTTCGCTCCTGTTTCCAGTCTGCTTCATCCTAAATAACCAGCCCACACCATCCCACGGCACCTTGTGACAGCCACCGTTGACCCGCGATGTACCCGACCTGGGTTTGCATGAGTGCTACCACTGCTGAGGTGGGAGTTTGGGAACTAAATAACACTGTCTCTGTCTCTACAGAAAGTAAAGCGTTTTTCCCTCCTCCAGCCCTTCCTGGGGTTTTCTGCCCAGTGCACTGGGGGTATGTTCAGAGATGCTGTTTTGCAAAAAGTTGTATAATACTGAGTGCTGTCTGTAACTGAATACAAGGTGGCAATTCAGCGAGATGTTTCTGTTGATGCCATAAAACACAAAAGCACGATTCAAGTGGACCAGCCGAATTGTGGGGATGAAATTGCAGCCCGTGTATTAAGCCAAGGATGGGGTCGTGTTTTGCTAATCTACTGCAGCTTTGCAGCGTTTTCCATTTTAAATCTGAAGAAAAGAAAATCTGGATGTAAATGCAGCTGTGAAAGGAGTTACTGATGGCAAAAAAAATGTGGTATAAAAATACAGCCAGGGTGTGCAGGCAAAGATTTGTTTTGGATAGAGGAATTGCGTCCACATGTGCAGCCACAAACCCAAGTTACCAGTTGCTCTAATCTACTGCAGTAGTCAGCCTTAAGGAGTAAGGGTGGGATGTGGTGCTGTTTCCTTTGCCAGGGTCGATTTTAAAGTATGCAAGGTTGTGTCTTATCCCTTAATTACGCTGCAGCCTCACTCTCAAAGAAGGTGTGCATGTTTTTAAAGGGTATTGCTGCCCTCTTTTTTTTTTTTTTTTAATTGAGGAATTATTTTCCTTCCTGGGTGAGAAAGGAACACATTTTCTTAATGCCTTTTCCCTTGCTGTCAGATGCAAAAATAGCATAGATTGTATAGAGTAGATTGTATAATCAGGTACTAAGCACTGAAGGACAGTTGTCACTTCAAGACTTTAGAGTATTCCTCTCCTTTGTCCTTACTCAGGAAATATGCAAATGAGTCACAGAGTGGAAGTCATCGAATATTGCAAATAATATGCTGTTCCTGATAAATTAACACACTAACTTACTCAAGACAACTTTGAAGGTTGTTCAAAGCATCGGTGGCATTGTTGAATTGCTTTTTTATGACATTCATCATCAACTCAAATGGATTCTGCAATAGTTTTAAAAAAAAAAAAAAGTGAGTTAATACTTTAAAGGCTCAGAGGGCTGGAGCCCCTCTGCTCTGGGAACAGGCTGAGAGAGTTGGGCTTGTTCAGCCTGGAGAAGAGAAGGCTCCGGGAAGACCTTAGAGCACCTTCCAGTGCCTGAAGGGGCTACAAGGAAGCTGGGGGGGACTTTTTACAAGGGCCTGTAGTGACAGGAAAAGGGGTTACAGGGTTAAATTGAAAGTGGGGAGGGTTAGATTAGATATCAGGAAGAAGTTCTTCCCGGAGAGGGGGGTGAGGCACTGGAACAGGGTGCTCAGAGAAGCTGTGGATGCCCCATCCCTGGAAGTGTTCAAGGCCAGGCTGGATGAGGCTTTGAGCAACCTGGTCTAGTGGAAGGTGTCCCTGCCCATGGCAGGGGGTTGGAACTGGATGGTCTTTAAGGACCCTTCCAACCCAAACCATTCAATGATGAAATCTGCTTCGCTGGACCTTGCTCATTACAAAGTACCTGGGAATGTTTTGTTTCTTAGAGATGCACTCTTAAAAACCTGTCATTTTACACCAAGACAAACCAGATGCAATGGTTTAGCCAGCTGAGTGTAAACTGAAATTAGGCTGGTAACATACAGCCAGAGGTTGCCCCTTCTCTAAAGGCTGTATCTTGAACACTGCTGCAGAGCTCGGCAGGACCAGTGCTGGGACTGCGGAGTCCGGGTGCTCCTTGGGTGGTTCAGGCCCACAGCAGCAAGGGTTTAGAGTCTCTTTTTGAGACAGAATGGGGAAAATCTTCCATGATTAACAATTATTCTGAGATTTCAGATAGATTTTAAATCATAAAATCACCAACTCTTTTACGTTGGAGAAGACCTTTAAGATCAAGTCCATCACTGCTAATACCACCACTAAACCATGTCCTTAAGCACCTCGTCGACACGTCTCTTAAATCCCTCCAGGGATGGTGAATCTACCACCTTCCTGGGCAGCCTGATCCAATGCCTGACAGACCTTTCCATGAAGAAAGTTTTCCTAATATCCAATCTAAACCTCCTCTGGTGCAACTTGAGGCCATTTCTTCTCATCCTGTCACTGTGGAAGAAGAGACCAACCCCCACCTCTCTGCACTCCCCTTGCAGGTAGCTGTAGAGAGTGATCAGGGCTCCCGAGCTTCCTCTTCTCCAGGCTGAACACCACCAGCTCCCTCAGCTGCTCCTCACAGGACTTGTTCTACAGACTACTTCCACAAAGCAGGGAGAAGGTACTCCAGGTTTTATAGCTTAAGCGGCAACTGAGGTCTTTTATCAGCAGAACTGAATCAGACCACCATAGAAGTGAAGGGGTTTAATTCCAACTTATTGTAGTTTAACCCATATACAAACCGTCCTGCCATATTGGTGCAGTTTATTGTGAGATGATTCATGTGGCAGATAGGATTCCTCTCAGGACATGTTTCCTCCTGATTTTGTTTGTCAATATATCATTTTGTTCTAGCCATGCTTTTTGCTTCAATTTTCATTAATATAGTGGAATATTTACCCGTACCAGACTGTTTGACTGCTTACGTAGGAAAAACAATTGCAAAGAAGATTAAAACACATCCTACTTATACTCTGGTTCCAGGAGTTAGCTTCTATTAAAAAAAAAAAACAAAACCCAAAACCCAAACCTATTAGAAAAGCTGCAGTGCAAAGACAAAACCTGCAATTGCACAGGTCCATCGCTGCATTTGGGAGAGGATAGTAAAATTTGAAAAAACAGAGGGCATAATTCTCCGGCCACAGCATTGTTCTGCTGACCTTCGTGGAGGCATTTCTGAATGACACAAATGAAGTCCTCACCCTTCTGAAGTGAATTCAAACTTCAGGATGTTTTAGGTGCAGGTGCTATTTGTGTGTATTAAGCCACAGTTACTAAATGTTTGTTAGCTGGAGTGAAACAGCACAGGGCCAGGTAATTGATGATACATTTTTTTTTTAAACTTGTAATAAATTTTGCATTGTCAGTTGGCACTTTAACAGGCTCCCGGCTAAAAGTTTAATCGTAAAAATGCGTGTCAAGCGGTTGATGAGTATAAATTGCTGAACAATATAGGCCCGTGAGGCTGGAGGATGCAGGAGAGAGACATTTCTATCTTCCATATTGAGGAACTGGACTGTGAAATTAAGCACATGGTTTTTCAGCCTTGTTATTTTGCCTTTCATTTCTTGGAGTTCCATTGCTGCAGACATATTCAACTTATAAAGACACCCAAAGAGATAAGAAATCCCCTGTGACAAAGACAAAGAGCAAACAAACAGAAAAGCTATAGGAAGGAGGTTAAAGAGTACAGGAGTCTGGTATGGCTTCAGAAACCCCCCTGAGAAATCCAAGTTTTGTGCAAATGACACATAGGATACTGCATTTTCTCATCTTCGGGAAGGATAGATAAGCGAAATATCCTGCTCTTCAGTACAGGGCAGATGTAATAATCCTCCATACATACCCTCCCTGCTTTGCCCAGGCAGACTGGTGGCACCCCTCCTTCCATGGAGGCAGTCTCAGGGATACCCTCCAGGTGAATTGTGAGGGTCAGACCAGAAATAACGGGTTTCAATTGCAGTGAGAAAGGTTCTGCCTACACATGAGGAAAGGCATGTAATGTCAAGGCCAGCAAGGCCTTGCGAGAGCTCGCAGAGAGGGCCCTGGTGTTGAATCAGCTTTGATTATTCAAGACAGATGGGTCAGGCACCTTTCTGCAATGCCATATGTGCATCTGAACTTAGTTTGGGGCTCAAGGATGGATTATGTAACTTCTCGTCGTCTCTTCAAGCATTTTGATTCTCTAGTTCCTTGATGATGAGAGAGGGACTTTCCTGGGCTCTCTCCTAGAGCGACCGAGCTAACCTGGGTAGAATGATGCTGACTAGAGATAAAGAAGAGAGATCACAGTTTGGCGAAGTCAATGAGTTATATTAAACTAAAGTAACTGTAGTGTTTTCTGTGGTTTTGGTGGATGCAGAAAAATAAACCTAGGCCCGGCAAACCTTCTGAATAACAGTAGAAGTCTGTAGCTGAATTTTTGGGAAATAGAATAGGAAACAAAGCTATTACAGACAATCCTGCTCATGCCGTGTCCATCAATCTGTGCTTTAACATCTTCCTAGACGTCAAGCTGCTTGTGCACTTATCCCCATCTGATGGCCCCCTCCCCAGCTGCTGCCCCCACCCCTTACAGTTGTGTAGTTCCTGCTTGCATCTACTGATACTCTATTCTGGACTAATATGTAACTTCCATTGATCCCATTGGATTGTTTGTGAAGAAATGCTCCCCGTGATTTCCAACCTGCAAATGGCTCTTTCAACAAGTTCCCCCCAGTCCCTGCGTCATCAGCAGGTATTTGCTTCCTTGCCACCTTCTCCAGACTGTGGGAGTCTTGTGTGGCCACTGAAACCCCCCTTCTGAGCCGAAGAGCCTTGCTTTGCTTTGTTTCTCCTCAAATGGAAACCGTTCAAGGCTGCTTCTGGCAACTGTTATCCCTTTGTTGCCATTTCTTCTCTGTGCCCTTTTTTTGAGATTTTTCTATGAGAGGTCCCCACCTTTTTGGGTGGTGCACAGAAGAGGACACAAGTGTGGCTGGTGGGGGGGACACCTGAGAAGATGTGGGAGGACAGAAACTGTCCCGGGTACTGTCTGTTCCTGCCAGATTGTCCCTTCTCAGATGAGCAACATTTCCATTCCCTGTGCAGGCAAACGTCATTTTCACAGGCTTTAAACTTTGGTTTAGCATTGGCGTTGTATCAAAGTAAATGAGGTGTATAATAAACAGCGATGCACAGAGGCTTTTCTGGTCATTACTCTAAGCTAGGGAAATGGCCTTTCTTACACTGCTTGACTGAAATCTTGACAGCTTAAATAATTTCACTGGCCAAAGGCTTTGAGAAAAATATTTTGTCAAATTCCTGATTATAACAAAGAAGTAGAATCGACTGCACGCCTTAATTACAGAGGTCATTTCAATCACTCTTCTCCTACAAAAGGAGTACTTAGAAAGACAGTTGACATATAACTAAATCCAAATGTAAACCAGAGATCGCATGTTGCTTGTGAAATGGGAGCCTGTGGCATTGCTGGCCGCGGCACATGAGGGAATGCGAAAGTTTTGACACGGAAGATATTTTCGGTAACATCCCCATTTACAAAGTGTTCTGCCACATTCTGGAGATGGCCCAAATAGATTATAAAGAGAAGGTTCATTTACTCTGGATGGATGGTGCTTTCTAAGATATAATGTCATCAGATAGATTTTTATCTGACACAGAAGCTACCTTGTAGACAAGGTCTTCACGATGGATGAATCTGAGCCTGAGCAATTTGGCAGCTCTCCCAAGATGACCAGAATGTCACATATTGCAGCTATTTTTTTTGTTCTTTAGCACATCCCGCAACCACTGCATGTCTGTGCAGCACGAGTGTGCTCGAGGGGTCTGGTGGCCTCATGGTCTGTTTGGGGCACTTGGGCTGATTGTTTTAGGGAGGATAGATAAAAACAACATGGGGAGGTGCATATTCCTCTCCTCTGCCGTCTTCTCCTTCATGCTCCTGACACCACCAGTTAAGGATGACAGAACTCAAGACCAGTTAGAAAAGAGTCTAGAAAATGTGTTCCCAACTCTACCACAGGTTTCTGTGTGTTTTAAACCTTGAAAGAAGTCATTCAGCCTCCCCAGGCAGGGAGTATTGATCCTCCCATGCTTGCCTCCAGCACACCATCAGTCCCACAGCCTTTTGGGGAACATGTACATGCCTGAGCTCACATTTCCATTTCTTCTTCCTAGAATAGGCTGTAAATTCTTGCTTTTGTAGGATCAAACCCTAATTTAAGGAAGCTTTGCCACTGTAGCTGGTCTAGTGTATTTGAACTGTTCAGCAATGAGAATATGCCCAATGTGTTTTCCTTTGTGAGGGTCACCAGAGTTGTGTTAGTGTTAATCCAGTTCTTGGTGATAGACTCTGGAAAGGGATCAGTTGGATGGCCTTTACTGTGTGGTTTTGCTGTCAATCATAAAATAAATAGAAATCCTTTTTTTGCACACTTCCAGTGCTGCTTCCTTAATAATCTCATCTTCAGGTATAATTTGAAAGAAAACATGAGGAAAGTACAAAAGGTATGTGTGTGCCTCTTAGGCACCAGGGGATCAAATAGCCAGGGAAGATCGGATGAAAATAGGTAGGGAGTTGAATGTAGTGGTGAAGAGTAAACTTAAGCTCAGCAAAGTGGGGGAAAGCTTCCTTAAGACAAAGATTTATGGGAGTTCTTTATTTCTTATTCTCAAAAGCCTGTAGCATTGGTCACTGTTGGGATTTATACTCTGGACTAGCTGATTGACAGTAGGGATTGACATCTGGTGACTGAGTTCAGTCAGCGGCTTTATTTACAGAGAAATTAAGTGTAGAAAAACACGAGTCAAAATTTATATATAAACAAGGACAAACTTGCTAAGTGCATTGACCCGCGATTCATGGTTCATTCCCCAGCCTGCCGCTGTCTTCTGGAGTGCCATTGCATACATCCTGCTCCCCTGAATCGTTGCCTGCAAAATGGAGACACTTCTGATCTGGATAATAAACCCATATGGAAGGTCTGAGGATTTGCTGTCAGGTAGAAGGAGGGCAATGCCAATACCGGGTAGTGAAAGCTACACTTTTCATCTGATTCTTGATTCCCAAGAGGCAGCTGACAGCATAGCGATAGAAGGACGACAGTCTTCGTTATTGCAAAGGGCTACCACTACGCAGCATGCCAGGAAAACAAAAAATGCGAAATGAACAGGAGATACAGTCTGCAGGACATTTTCCTACTGCTTTCACTTTATAGTATGTTTACTTGTCAAGAGCCCCACGGGTGGTATAATGAAATCCTGTCAGATTATTCTTCTGCAATAAACTGGGGACACAGAAGCAAGACTGCGCTGATTGATTGCAAAAATAGCTTCACATGGCAAAAGCCTGCCTAATACCTGAAGAAAGGCTCAGAGCAGCCCCATGAACACCAAGTGTCACCGGGCTACCATGTCTCCTGGAGTGAATCCTTGACAGTTGCTTAGAGTAAACAGATATTCCTTTACTTACAAATGTGTTATGGTCATTAATCAGGCATCTTGCATCAGAACTAGCTAAGGGCGCTTGCCACCAGCTCACAGTCTAAATTCTTGATGTCTTTCTTTGAGCTACCAGAAGAGGAAAACTACTCTGAAAAGCAAATGTTAGGCTTTTCACTTCTTCCATGTTTCTGAGAGAAGTGGGAACAGCATGATGAACCTGTGAATTTACCAAATGGAGGGTGCTGTCTCATTTGAACTGAGCATATGGGTCATGGCATGGCCAGACCCAGGGCTGAGACTTCTGACAAAACAGGTGAAGCAGCTGCCTCTGTTACTCCAGCTCTGAAGAGAGACACCATTAGCATTTTTAAGAGTGGCTGCACAAATGGAGAGAAATAACTTTTTTTTTTCCTAATAGATAGCCAAATCACTGTCTCTAAAAATGAATACTTACAGAAATGATCAGTTTACAAGTAATTACGAAATGCATAGTAATTGCAAAATAAAATGTATAAATATTTGCAAAATTAATTGCTGTTGGTTCCCAGTGTGGCAGATGCAAAGATTTCTGTTAAAATGTTCCTTCATTGCGTGCTAAATATATAAAGAACATATTCAAATCTAGTGATAATAAGAGCTTAACACAGGTTACTCTTTTTTCCCTTTACTTTACCTGTTGCCATGAAGATTAAATCAGAATCAATCTTTTCATTTGAATGCAATCCCACAGAATCATAATAGTCAGTAGGCTTAGGTTTGTGCTATGGAAAATATGCTTGAAACCACATGCTGTGACCAAATGGTCTAGCTTTGCTGGTGGAAAGAACGAATAACCTTGTTTATTCATTGTCTGAAGCACATTCTCATGATGGAGGCCTTTATAGTACGTCACACCTGTAGATATATAGTATTTAAATTCTCCCTGTAAATAGGAAGTTACGTTAGTTTATCTTGTCGATTTTTGAATCACCGTCTAGAAAACGGCAGAGCCAGGGAGGAGCCATCGTTGGGTGTGAGCTGAGGTGGCCGGCAGCACTCACTGGTGTCTGCAGAAGCCTCGCCACCTACAGACATGCTTAGGGAAGCCAATCCCCTCGTCATCCTTGATATTGTTGTGAGCTATTGAAATCACAGTGGCTTTATTTTGTTGGAGTTTATTTCATCATACTGTGGGAAATGCATTGATATGATTTCTTTGGGTTTTGAGGGGGTCTCATGCTGCTGTGGCAGAGAGAGACAGCCATGGAGCATCAGCCTGGTAGCAATAGTATTTCCCAGCTGTTTTTTCTCGTGTCAAAACAGCACAGCTAGTGTGTCCCTTCAAATTATGCACTTTATTCCCCTCTCACCATGGTCCCAAGTCCGTCTTTCTCTTGTAAAGAGAGACTTCTTTTCCCGTGGACACAGGAGGAGTCCTGTCTTTTTGAGATAATAGGATTGAAATTGCCTCTGTACTAATGACTAAAGCAGAGTGGTGCTTTGTCCGCTCAGGAGACTCTCCTGCTTTGTTCCGGCTGAAGCTCATACAATCCTCAGGGTGACTGGGACCTGGCAAGGCCATGGGTTTTGTACCTGCGGGGATTTTCTGTATAGACGTAGCGAAGGAGCAAAGCGTGTTAAATCTGCTGGCCTGTAACTCTGAGTGCCTGGTGCTGCTCCCCTTGGGATTTCATGACTCTGTGAAACCTTCAGTTATCCTGCAGACAGCCTCAGTTTAGTTCCAGTTCATCCCTTGCTATGAATCATCCTAATGAAGATGGAAAACAAAAGCTACAGGAACAAAGGAGGCAAAAGACTGCAAGCTTCTCCTCAAAAAGAAGTTCAAGGCATATCTTAAATGAATGGAGGAGTTAAAACAAGGGTTGGGTGTCACATCTGATCACCCAACCTGCACTGGTACCAATTATGTGCCTCGGTGTAAGACCACTTTCTATTGGGAAAGTAAATTTATCAGTGTGGTCACTAAAATCCCTTACATAAAATAATAACTGCTTTCATATTTCTCATGCCCTTATATCTCTTGCAGAAATCTTTATTCTACAGAAAAAAATTGTAGCGTGCAAAAATCATCTCTTTATCTTTTCCTGGTGGCTGAAGTTTTCTTGTTTGGCTCCCTCACTTGCTGTTTATTTCCATGTCCTCCTGGAGGGGCTGTTATATCTGTAAAGGGAAAAACGTTCAACATGTTTCAAATAAACTCCATCAAATTAGAAGCTGAGTGGGAAATGTTCCCACAAATGTTCCTTGGCATTCATAAAAGCCGGACATCAAAAATTATGAAATTATTTAAGGCTTTTATTTTCTGCAGCTAGAACAACACAAGATAAATGTCTGGATGGAAAGCTTTTGCGATTTTGTGTGCATCTGCATACCAGAGACGGTATCTGTTTCCCTTCGATTCATATGCAGATTTCTCTTGCGATACGCTGGGAGACTAACACATCTGATGTTTAGCGGGTAAACATTTACAGAACAAAGTTTTATAGTTCCCAAAATAATTTAAAAATTAGCCCAGCCGCAGATCACATTGCATGATGATCATCTGGGAGCCCAATGGGCTGCCAACAGAGCTGCTGGCGCGGGTGCGGGGAGGACGCCCGGCCCCGCGGGGGGCAGAAGGGGACAGTTGGCATCAGCTTCCATCTGAGAGCCACGTTCGTCTCTCTCGGCAGCTGTTGGGCTTGGGGGGACATGAGAACAGGATGACATCCCCTGACTCCTTGCAAGCCTGTTGCTGATGTGCCTGCTAATGATCAGTGATTGCCGCAGCAGACCCTGGGCATCAACCGCAACGTGTGGAAATGGGCACTGCTCAGCCTCTCCCCCCGTGACACTTACTGATCGGTGATTTTCAAGGCTTTAAAGCCAATTTTGTTAAAGGGTCATGTTGATTTTCTGCCCTGTGTGACGGTTTACCTAGGGTTACCGAGTACGGCAGTTTGATGATGTGGGGTGGTGGGTAGATTTGCCACTCAGGAAAGGGTGGCTTGACAAGCTGGGCATGAAAAAAAAGGTAAGAAACAAAGCATTTGTTAGTGGAAGTGACAATAATAGGTCTGTTTACCACAAGGCAACTAGTTTTATGCAGGGAACAATTTACCCATCTCTTGAGGGTCTTCTACTATTGCCTTTAAGTAGAAATGGCTGGCTGTTGTCCGTCACAAGGTACGTTTGCTCCTCCTCAAGAGTTTAAGTTTTTGTTTGAGTCGCTGATTTGCTGGAACATAGTTTAGTTATATTCAGACCTTTGTAATTTATTCCCTGCTGAAGTGTTACTATGAAATATATACGATACTTTTCTGTGGTTGAATCCGTTGGTGGAGACTCTGGAAAAAAAGCAGCTCTGAATAATTTAAATGAGGGTTATGAAATTCCCCCAAACTAAGGAAACCCAGTAAGAAATTAAGAAACCTCTTTTGTAAGGAAGTGTCTTATGAGGTGGCAGAATATTTATTACTATAGCTGATGCTAAGCCATTCTCCCAAGCATTGGCAAAGGCAGATGGTGTTTGGATCAGGATCGAAAAAGGGAGCCCCAGGGCTGTGTGGACGGTTCTGTTTCAGCTATAAATCTCTCAGTGCTTGTCTTCATGCTATCACTCCTATAATTCACATGTACCGCTAAACTGTCAGCACATTTCTTCCTGTTAATAAGAAGTCTAAAATGGGTTTTATTTTTCATTTCTGAGAGTGGAAGATTTCAGATGATGCTAACAAAACAGGTCGTGACATTTTTCTCAGAGGAGGATGCCAGACATTGTAATGTTTTATTACAAAGATATATAAATGACGAGAGAGAATTAATTACAAAGAAAATATATGTGCAAAACCCAATTTTTTTTCAGAAAAGTATCTGTAATTTCCATAAGAGAGCAGGATTCAGGTAGACATTTAACCATCTGCCCAAAACGTAAGGTCAGGAATATTCCGTTGTCACATATTCTCTTGCTTTAAGCTAAGCATGTCCTTAAAAGTCCAAGTGCCTTGCTTTGGAAAATGGAGGTAAAACTTACATGGCTGAGCACATAGAAAGATGTGCAGTTTGAAAATGTATGACCAAAGTCAAACCACTCAGGCTGAAGACCCAGCAACCCTCAAGAGAAAATGTGCCTGTTGGGAACTTTTCTCCCTGTGCTGTGTTGAGGAGGGAACACTCGGATGGATTGTCGTGGAGAGAAGACAATCAGCTCACGGGAGCTCACGGGAGCCGTGGCCTCAGCGGGGGTTGAGGGAGACGTGGCATCTCCCCAGCACTCTTGTCTTGGGTCTGTAGGCACCGTTGCTGCAGATGAGAATTAATACGGGGAGTTGTGAGGGCTGTGAGACTAATAATGGTGCTGCAAAGGAAAGGAGGAAAAAAAGGAACAATAAGGGATCGTTGCTCAGAGCAATTTTGTTGACCGCTTATTAAATTACCACCATTGTATGATTTGAAAGGACTCCTCCTTTTATCTCGACAGCCATCAGGATCGAAACAGTAATAAAACTCTGTTGACAAGTGCCACAAAGGTGAATTTGTTTTCAAGCCCCTCTTCAATTTCTGCTTGATCAGAGAGCAAACAAACCCAATAAAGTTCTCACTGGGCCATTTTAGGAAGAGGAGGAGTGTTGTAAATGCTCATTTTAGTTTTGGCTAACTCCACTGGAAGACAAAGAGGTGCTTTAATAGCAGATTATGTGTATATGCTAAGCCTTCGAAAGCCAGAAGTTGAGGCGGGGAGGGTGATGTACTGATGACAGCTTTGTACAGATGACTCAGAGACTCAGTCTGTTTAACCAGTACTGCTGAAAGCCCCTACTATTTGTGCTTCTTTGGACAAACAACATAAACTTCTTACCAGGGAGCGGCAGGGCTGGGTTGGGGCTCTGCCTCCTCGGAAGACCTGTCTCTGCAGCTCCAGGTGTGTAAGGGCGGTCTGAGGCTCACAGTGGGAGATGCAGGAGCACCAACTCGCAATAAAGAGAAATGGCACCATCTGATCTCTCCCTAGTGCTCATGGCAAAGGCATTGCAATATCACTGAGAAATGCGATCTTTATGGATATTTTTGGGTGTTAACAGGATTTCAGGTGGCTGTGTATGAGGGTCCTCTTTTCCTTCCACCTCATTCCACTGATCTCAGTCAACCTGCTCTCCCTGGGGCAGGGAGGGGCAATGGGCTTAGTCCCAAAGCCTGGGGGCTCCCCTCACTGCAGCAGCCTCTGGTGCAGATGGTAGGACCCAGCAGGGATTTCACCCTAACCTGCTGTCCTGGCATTGATGCCACATGGGCAGTAGCTCAGCTCTGCCCAGGAAGAGGCTGGAGAGAGGTGCTGCTCATGTGCCCATGTCCTTCTCCACCACTGGAGCAGAGAACCCTGGAGGGGCAGGAATACAGCAAAGCAGGCTGCATGGCATCCATATGGCAAATATTGGAAGTGGCATCCGATAATTTTGGGTTTGCTGAGGATGGTGTACATTGAAAATCACAATACCATCATACTGATGAACTGCTAATCTGTATTCAAGAATTTAGCAGCTTTCCAGTGCCTGAAGAGCCTACAAG
>NW_010260848.1:0-5002 GCF_000690775.1 Eurypyga helias
GGTGTTGGGGTTTTGTTTGTTTGGTTAAATACAAGTTAGAATGCTTCACCACACAAATACTGTATGTGGTCAAAAGTTCAGAGTACTGTAGCTTCCAGGCCTTCAAGTTCAGGAACATTCATGATCCAAGCCTTTTCAATTCAGGGCAGTATTCAAGTTCTACCCATATGTCTCAACTTATTAATATTCAACAGGAACAAAAAAAATCCCTAACACATTTATTCAAGTGGCCTGGCTAGAAAGCTTCTTATAGGAATATTCTTGTGCTGTGGATATTTTAATAGAGCTCAACATTTAGTAAATTGTGTCTGAGACCGAATGTCAGCAATTTTGCTGACACCTGACATGGAAATCCTGCTAATTTAATCACTTACTGACTCATCACTCAAAGTAAAAGCTTCTTTTTCTTAGTGCATGTATGCATAAGCACCTCATAAAGCCATCTTATCAAAAAGAACAAAAGCAGATGTGAAAGATCTCTTTCTCCCAAGACAGCCATATAATGAAAAAATAGCTGCTTAAACCTCAGCAATAAATGTTCTCAGGTTTGCATAGACTGCAGGCCACATCTGGCCATAGCGACAGCTGATAACAGAGGAAAAAACGTGCCGTACACAATATAATCAACCCAGTTAGTAAACCTAAGAGCGAAGAGGCCAAAGACAAGAAGGTTTAACACACAGGGATAAATCATCTTCCAAGAGTAACGCAATAAACTTGGTCAAATACTTTGAGTCCACAGACAAAATACTTAGCTTATGTTTTATCATTTTGCCAGTTGTTTATTTAAACAGAAAGCCCA
The DNA here is from genome assembly GCF_000690775.1 of Eurypyga helias. NCBI lineage: Eukaryota > Metazoa > Chordata > Aves > Eurypygiformes > Eurypygidae > Eurypyga > Eurypyga helias. The sequence continues at coordinate 803 of NW_010260848.1, forward strand.
GAACAGATTTTGCTCCTTACAACAGGCGCTAACAATGTGAGATCATTCCAACTGCAGCATTAACATTAAGGACCAAAGTGAAATACTACTTAAAACTGTTCCTACCTGCCCATCTTGACCCACATGAACTTGATGTATCTGCAGGTTTCCCTGTAAAATAAGAACATTGACATTAAACACAACTTGGAATTTAAAAAGCTGCTCCGGCCTGGAAAAGGCCTGTTTCTCATCTCATTATTAAACAACTGCAATATTAAGAAAGTCTATTAATTTAGGAAATTCTGCTGAGGGTTATTTTGGCAATCCAGTTAAAACCCAATGGTCAGCACTTTAACCCCAGAGGATAAACAGACTAAAAAGCAAAGAGGTTTTTCAGCACCAGCATGTTTTGCTTTTTGAACGTTACTGTATAATGAACAGCATTTTTATGCAAAGCATGTTTGTATGGCTTTTGAGGTAAGATTTTTGGTTTTCCTTATCTATGTAAGGGTTTGACTTAAATCTGCAGTTTTATCAAACTAGAATTCGCAGTATGACACTTTTACATACATGGAGTGCTATTTACTATTTGTTGTTATAAAATTATGCCTGTGCTAACAGATTTTTTTGTTTTATCAAAATTCAATACCAAAGACCAACATAGTTCTACTACAAGAATTACATCTAGTACAAAAAATTCTCAATAATGTAAAATATTTTAAAGGAAACTGTGGCTACCAAGTCTAAAAAGGAAAGCAGCATCTTTACAAAATGAGGGGTTTATTCATATGCTCAGCGATGTCTTTTCAAAAGTACACAGATTAAAAAAAACCAGCTTCCCTAACACAGAGTCTTGCAGTGAAATAGCACGTTTCTTCAAGGAAAAAATACCAATTCTTTGATTTGCATGTTTTCTGCATTTTCTCTTACTGGCAGCACTTCCTCTTATTTGAAGCTGTGTACATTGTAATAAATTTAAAACCAGATGTTTTCATCTGTCATGGACAAATGTAGTCCTTAAAAGTCTTACATATGGGAGCTTTGGATGAAGCCAATGGACACCGGCGTGTGCTTGAACCTCAGGATCAATTACAGCCAGTATCTGCTGAGGCGTGGTTTTTTCAGTGGCTCTTTACCCAGGAACTGTTTTCAGCTTTATTGCAGCACACTGTGCAGAAGAGTACTCTACTGCCATAGCACACTACACCCAGAACATTTTGACCCTTTCTTATTTCTCCCTAGGTCTGACAAGGTCTTCAAAGGAGACTGCCTGTAACTCTAATATTTATATATTAGCTACAATAATATTTATTCTACAATAGCTCCCTGTGTTAAGAGTATTCCTCTGCACCAAAAGTCATTTTATGAGATGTGATTTAAGGTACCTGGAAATGGACAAAGCTAACCACAAGCAGATATGCTTAACACCGAGTAAAAAAATTCTACAGGGAAATCATACAGATTAAAACTGTAGTCTGCATTTATGTTTAACCCTATTTTGCTACTGCTTCTTCATGTAAACAAACTAGGTGCTGAACAAAACTAACGGCAGCCTTAGCTGGAGTTTCTACGTTCTTAAATAACCAACGATCATACACTCGCTCAGGTAAATTCAGCTGGTTTAATGGCTTTGCCTGAGTGCAGGAAAAAACAAAAGTCAAAATTGGAGGGTTCAGTACCAGATTCATCCATTTCCACTCTACTGTAATATCTTTATGGAAAAAAAATAGGAAGTGCAAGTAGTGCAGTCCCAGATTACTTGATCAGTGATGAAGGACAAATTCACTTCATCCAGCAATATATCTTCACTAGACCGTGTCTGAAGTGTTCTCCAACTCCTGTTCAGCAGTTCCCACAACTAAAGACCCTGGGTATTCTGAACCCATTCAGTTCATAAACCTACCTAACAACTGCATTTCTCAACAGTGGTGCAAGCACCTAAGCTGGTTTCCTATAATACTCTGTAAGTACTAAATTTCCAACAAAGACCATCAGCCATATACAGCAATTATTAGTGTAACACTCACACAAAGCTGTCTTGGCTTGTCAAGGGAAGGAAAAAAACCCAACCCACAAACCAAAACACAGAGACAGAAATGTCATGTTGCATTTACTGCCATAAAGCACACTGCATCCTGGCTCCACCACACACTCTCACTTCTACTCGCACTGGTCCCTAGTGCATTGTAGCACATCTCAGAGGTTTGGTTGTAGGATCAGGGCCCTAAGTTCCTGCCAACATTTGCTCCACAGGCACCCAAACCTTTGGCTCACCTCACTGTCCTGCGTGATTTGGACTTGTTCGCCTTGAGGAACCTGGGCTATGTGGAGATGGCCCTGTGGGATCCGCAACAAAAAGAAAACACCAAGGAGCATCAGAGGAAAATCAGAAATAGAGTAAGAAGCTATTACCTTGAATTCTATACAGCTTAATGTATGGAAGCAAAATGCTTATCCAGTGAAATCCATTAAAGACAGCTTCCCCCCCCAAAAAAAAACAAACAAACAAACAAACAAAAAACCCACCACAAAAACAACCAATAAAGGGCATCCAAATTTCCCCATCTTTTTCTGCGAAGGATAAGTGGAGGGACTTTGAAGAAAGAACGGTTCATTTTCACATAAAAGAAAATAGGCTTCATAATAAATAACATTTAAGTAGTGCATTTCTCTGTAGACACATTATCTGCATTTTTGACTGATACACAAAGCATGCGACTAACTTGCTTCGGTAGATTAACATCGTGCCCGAAACATTAACCCCATTTAAAGACCTTGGAAACTTAGTTCTTACAACAGATACGCCAAGACTAACTACTCACAAAGAGTGAGGTTTTAAAAGGTATCTGGAAGTGTCCATGTATCTCTGTACAGTGGCGTAGTTCTGGTGAAGCACAGTACCATGCTAAAGTCTCTCTCAAGCTGCTATAAATTGGCATGAACTCATTAATTTGAATGCAGTTATACTGGGTTTTGTTAGCGGAGAATCTGCCCTAACCAGTTTAATAATGGCAATACTTGGTATTGCTGACCATACCCACCACTTCAGAATGGTATCAAGCCTACCATTCGATCAAAACATGGATAAGCGTGGACGGAATTCCTTCTGCATCCTGACTAGCCTGGCAAAGTCTTTGCTACCGTGATTTACCTGAAGGGAGATTGGATTCTAAATAACCTACTTCAGGGTTTATAAGGCTTTGTGTTCATTTTAATATGCCTGCATGAGACAGAGATTAAAGATAATCATTTGGAATTCTGTCAAAGGCTCTTCTTATTTTATAACACAAGAACAATTGCATCTGATTTTCAAAGAAACACAGATCCCTCTATTTCAAACAGTTTCATTTCCTTTGGAAGGAAACTGTCTATTTATAGGGAGAAAAAACATACTGAAAGTATCACTTTGACAATAGGGACTGTATATAAAATTAGAGCACAGCCCAGTCCACGTTGAGATTAGAATCACTTTCCCTCCTTAACATCAAGCTTCTCAGGGCTCCCAGGAAGAAGGACTGAACATTTAAAAGATCCATTTATAGTGTTTTCAAATATAAGCAAATCCTTTCTGACTGAAGGGAGGGGGGAGGAGGTAACTCTATTCACCTCTGTATCATGCAGCATTCCGAAAAATAACTGCTCACTCATCTTTTGCAGATACCCAGCCGGCCTTCAAGGACAGAGCTTTTAGTTTGTTCACAAATTCAACTCAATACTGATGTTTTTTAAAACAGATACTGTATAAATAACTATTACCTTACTAATGACTCTTAGCCTGACCTATCTGTATCATTCCCTAGAACTGAAAAAGAAATACCATTTTCATCTGTTTCAACCTAGGACCAATGTTGGGCAAATTATGACATTTAGAGAGTGGTTGTGGGTCATAGTGGATTTTTCCCAGATTCCACAACCTATTTAAAGGATAGTTGACAGGTCCAGACCTTTTAATGAGGCAAATTTTCATCACTCACATGTACAAACATAACTGCTTTGCCTATTATATCCATGTATTTCATATAATTTTCCCTGCTACTTTGTCTTTGAAGACTTAAAAAATACTTTTCAGTCATCAACTAAATCTCATAAAAAGACCTATACAGCAATTAAGAAGATATGCTCTTGAAAATATATAGGGAAACCAGGAGACAAAGTCACACCATAACACTGTGAAGTTATGGCAAAATTGAAGCAGAAAGGGAATTTCTGCACCTGGTTCCT
>NW_010260848.1:5014-14411 GCF_000690775.1 Eurypyga helias
AAGAGCATTATTTCACTGAGGGTGCTCTCAACTTAAAGGAGGGAAAAAGAGTCTGCAATTTATTGACCTTCTCTTTAGTCCTCTTCCAAGTCCAAGAATAGTAACTCAAAGAATTTAGGATCTAGTTCCATTAAGGAATCACTCTCCAGAATTAGCTCCTCAACTTCAGTTAAGTTATCTGGTGTCTGGGTACCTAACAGGAGAGGGCTTGCCTTCGGGAAAGCGCAAGGGGAGGCCTGGACTTTCCAGCCCTATCTGAATCTCACAGCTACTGGTTCCTACCATCCCCTACACCCACACTCCAGCTCCTTCTTTTCTCTTACTTTACAAGCAGCCTTTTTGACTTTGGAAAAGCGTGCTCTCCGCTGCAGTTCCCCCTACACAACTTAGTTGCTGTCTGGAGTTCCTCCCCATCACTTTCATCTCAAACCCCTTCCACTTTAATGCACGCCATAAAAAAATATGTCGCGGCTAATATTTAAGTCCTCCACCTTTTATGCCACGCTTACAGCTCTGTCAGCTGCCTCCAACTCTGCCACACATCTAGAAATTCTCCCCCAGCTTCCACGACACTTTTCTCCTCTGATCCTTCTCCTGCTGCTCTGGCAAACCTTCTGCAGGTCTCGCAGACATCTTTTGTGGTAACACTCCAGAAGCATCTGTCCTTCACAGCCCTTTTTTTCCTCCATCATATTTCTGAGCAATTTCACCATTTCCACGCTATTTGCAGCTCCACTTGGCCAGATCTGAGTATTTCCCTGCGTTGATAAAGAGTTTTCATTCTTTGTGTGTAAATTACTCATTTGGGCACGTCTGTGCCTTCGCTCCTGCAGCGCCTCTCTTACTCGGGGAGAGCATACTCTCAAGATCTACCAGAGATGCTTCACTATCCCACTTCAGACTCTTCTTTGTGATCAGTGCTTGGACACTGCTGGGTACCTTCAAAACCTGATACCATCAGTGGGAAAGTTCCTATGTTACATGACCATGCATAAACGCTGGGAACTGCAAAGCCTCAAGTTTCTGAAAACTAACGGCAGACGGATTTCGCACATTACATTCCCAGGTTTCTACCACAAAAGAATGAGTGTGCAGATATAATTCACCATTTCTGACGGCTGCAACGTCAGAAATGCCACACAATCCATTATTTCACTGGTTTTTTCTTTTTTGATTTGAATTTAAAACGACCCTTGTAGTCAAACTGTGGCAGAAATAAAGCCAAGGTGAGGGTTTTTTCAGAATACACTAAAACCATATATAAAAATAATCATGGCCTGAGTTAGAGTGGGAGAGTCAGGTTTAAAAAATGTCAATATTTATAACTTTTACTTATATACATGTATCTAAATGAATACACATGTAAAGGATTCAGCTAACAGATGTTCAAAAATGCCTGAAAATGCAGTTTATTTAAATGAAAATAAACAAATAAATGCATTCTTGTTTTGAAAGTCATAGCTCAAGCTACCTCTGCAGTGTAAATCAAACATTTAGTAGGTCTGCTACTGGCATTATGGCACGTGCAAGCAAACAGCCAGGCAGAGAGCAGTCAATTCTACCTTCATTAATGAATGTGCACTTATCTGCAACAATTGTTTGGGCAAATCCTGCATGAAGATTTTTACCAAACCCTGGATTTTTTTTTGGTAAGCCTTCAATGTTTATGTTCTGAAAACCATGCTTAAGAAGTGACGACAGGCCACTTTATTTTAAAATAAAAAAGATTAAATTTCAGCTGAAGCAAGGTTCGCAATAATCCAGATTGTTTCTAGGAAATAATTTAGAAAAAGTGGAGTACATACTACTTGGACTTGTCCATCTTCTCCTATCTGGTGGATCTGAACCTGCTGAGCATTGGCTAGTGCATAGTGTAGTGCCTGGGGCTGGTTCTGATGGACTTCATTTGAAGCTGAAACTGAACTCTGTGAACCATCTGAAAAAGAGAGACAAAAATCCAGCTTTATGTGTATCTCTCATGCCAGTGGCCAGGCAACAATACAGACTTAAAAACCGCGGAAACCAACTGCCTGGACACACACCATTTATACCTTCTCATTCTCATGCATGATCACTGCTCACCTATAGATTTGCCTTGAATTCGAAAGCAGTTCCAAAAGCTATTTTGTCTCTGCGTATGTTTAAAAAGCATCTTTTGAATCTAGATTAAAGATTCTGCAACTGTAAAAGTTCTATCACAGCAAAGCCACGCACATTTCCTAAGCAACTCAACACCATCTTCTGTGCACTTGTGCAGCCGAGCACACTTAAACGACACATTTGCACCCCCATCCTGTAACCTGACGTGATCATAAAAATAAAGGATAAATCTCAATTGGTTTTGAAGATCAATCATCCATAATTCATATTGACTCACATGAGCCTGGAAATTTGTTTTTTAACCAGGAAGACACCTGGGTGTTATCTTCAGGTAACAGGGACAGTCACCAGACAAACCTTTGCATGATTTCAAGGGGATAACAACTTGGATTAGAAGCAGACACATCACAGATTCACTTCTAGGTTTTCCAGCTGCAGGAAAAGGATTCTTTTAAATGTAAGAGGCAAATGGAAGACTGAAAAGAACTAAATATTTTCTTCTTTCCATGTTTTTTTTTTAAGTATAAAAGCACTCAAATACTTTTTTTTTTTTTTTTTGAAACATGAACACTTTATGTTTTTGGTGTCAGTAATACTGAGACCAATAATGTCAATAATTCTGTACTGACAGGGTGAAGTGGAATACAATGGACCCGAAACTAATGCCATGTATGGGCCTTCCTACAGATTAAGACACCACTTAACGTAAACGTATCATGAGACACCATATGCCCTCTTAGGAATCAGGGAAAAAAAAAAGTGTCTCTCCATCAATGACACTTGTGCAGCGCATGTGACAAGTTCAAGTACACACTGCTAGGAAAAACCTTAGTATGTCCCAATATCACACTCATATCTTACTCGTATCATACTAAAATTCAGATCAGTCCTAGTTTTCTTCCTTTTTTTTACATGCAACAGCAAACAGAGAACTGGCCTGTCACAAAGGGCTTTTAGAATAATGTGTCTGAAGAAATACTTTTTTACATACAGTATTCCTGTGAACAATTTTAACATTTTCCTTTTGCTATGCCACAAACTTACACTGAAGGAAACCTCCAAAGCATTAAATGCTTTACAATTTTTCCTGAATTATTTATTGCTCTGACAACGACTTATGCTGCAAGGTAACGTAAAACACGTTAACATCTACGTGCAGTAACTTTCAATACTAGAGGGCTTCCAAGCTGTCCAAGTACCAGAAACTATAATGAAAACATTTAAGAAAGTCATTCTACTTCCACTGTAGATCACTTTTTTACAAGATTTTATATATTGCTTAAATAAGCACTAAATAGGCCTCACCCTGCTCAGAGACGACTGATGGATGATATATTTTGATTTTTAAGATGATGGCTGGTTATTTTTTTTGAACCAATACAGCAAAAAGGCATGTCTCATATGATTTTAATACCTCTACTTAATACTCTAAGACTTATCCTGAAAAGAGAATGTTAGTTTTGTAAGAATGAGCTTTATCCACTCATACAAATATCTCAATGGAAACGTTCTTTAATAACATCATCCACTCGGGTTTCTTTCACCCTGTCTGCAAATGTTTGCGTAAGAAGATCATTTTGAGTTTTAAGTCTAAACATGGGAACTGGAAACTAACTCAAAACTACCACGCTAGTATTTAGTCTTTTGTTGAGAATTTTAGTTGCTTACCAACTAGACAGCTCTAATTATGTTAGCCATGTGCAAATACCTAATTACAACCCGAACACTTATGCAGTAACTGAGTGAAACACAACAAGTACACGGTTTTGCTGCTGGACATACATCCTTATTGCCTTACATCTGACCAGTAGGTAACTGCAGAATGTTTGTACTTTCCCAAATAAAGTCCTGTGGCTTACTGTGCAATTCCAGCATTTCCTGCATTCCTGTACAATGGAAGTCGCTGTATAGAATTCAGGATGGGATTAACAAATCACAGTAGGCCAAAAAGTCCTGTACCTCGTATGAGACACTGCACCATCAACCAAGTAACAACATGATTTGTTCAAATTCTGTACGAGATCATGTTTTCTATTGCCAGTGGCGCTCTCATAGTCACTGAGAGTAACAGATATTCTAGAAACATCGTTTACCCTAAGCCTCTTTGTGCTTCACTTTTTCTCTCATTTCCATTACTTCAGTCTTAATAATATTTTATGCAATTAATTTTCTGTATTTTTTTACTTTACAAATAGCATCTTTTTAGGATGCTAAATGGCTAAGAAAGCCCACTGGTATTCATCTTCTTTCTAATAGGCTCCCACCAGTCCCTTTCAGTGGGATTTTGTCTATTATGCTTCCCAGTCCCCCACGATGTAATTCAACAGCTGAGTTGAGTTACAACTCAATTTCTGCTCAAACCACAGTGTCCAAATACATCATCCTTCAGTTAGATGTGTGCGTGTATACACACGTATGCACGCCAACATAACTTCATGCACTCAAACGCATAGAGGTTAAATGTAAATACACATTCCCTAACAGCAGAACTGGACTTGGGACACAAGAGAGGTTAAGAAATGCGTTTCACTTCGAGATCTAGTAACCTTGTAGCAGTACTTCTCCTGTAACTTACACTGACCACTACACAAACTGCAATACTTCTCAGAAAACACAAAGATGCAGTTATAATTCGCATTTATTTTCTGATGAAGTTATAAAATAAGAGTATCAAAGAACTAAGAGCTGCAGCAGATAAAAATACATATTTACGTATTAAATATGTACATACTGAAATATATTTTTAACTATAAAGGCCAAAAGCCTTTATTTGTAAACCATCTTTCCTCCACAGATGCCAGAAACAATTATACTTTTCAGAGGTGGGGACAGCAGACAAAGACTGAATGCAATCATACTGCACATCTCGTGTGGTCACACAGAAACAGATTTCAGTTTGGCTTCACTGTAACAACCACAGTTGGATTTTCCTCCTCTTTTTTTTGTTGGATTTTGGTGAGTTGTTTTTTTTTTCCCCCTCTCTCAGGAAGAAAGAAGAGAGAGGATTCAACAGTGTCTAAAAACAAAATATCCTTTATAAGTATTGTTTTTCCCCTCAAAATCTCTGACCAGACAAAAGTAGTATTTATCCATTTTAAACACTCCCCATTAAAAACAAACACAAACATGAATAGCACACAGCTTGAGTAGAGAATATGTCAACAGTTATAAATCCCTGTCATGTAAACTATCTGGCCTCATATTTACAACTTTGATATATTAGAGAATCCCTGGCACTGAGAAGCTATACAGCTGAACTCTTGCTTTGAAATTTTCCACTGCACTAGTTACGAAGGGGTACGTTGACATGAACCGAACAGCTCACCTGGTCCTACCACTAAGCACATTATCCACGGCATTCCCAAAGCACCCTCCACTAGACAGAACAGCTTTGGAGCCACGCACAGAATGGAAGGTGCTGCACTGACCATTCCGGGGGGATTAAGTTGTGATACATGGGGAAGAAAAAAACCTCCAACTGCCGAAATATTCCCTCCTCCCAAGTTGAAATTGGGTCTTTTACATTTTCCGTCTGTTTACTGCACGTGCTTGTGAGCCAAAGAACATTTAGCCTGAGTCTGACTCTCAGGCGCATGTTCAGGAGTTGGCAAATTCACCCCACTGAAGCAGTTGCTTGTCCCATTTCTCAAAGCCAATCCTCCTCAGACATTGCTGAGCAAGATTAGATGTGTCAGACAAATGTGATTTGTAACTGTTTCAAGAATATGCGTGTTTCATTCTCAACTACGATCAGTTTTAGAATTCCTCACTTCAAAGGCGAAACCTTTGGCATTTTCTAATTCTTTCCTATTCTACTTCATACTTATCAGTTGAGCATCTGGCTTCTCATTTGGGGAGGAAATGTAGGAGGTGCAGATCCTGTAGCAGAGGGGATTCAGGCTTAGCCTCCTTATGTGCTGTTATTCAAAACTGTTTTCCTACTACAGACCTCCCAGCCTCACACCTGCTTACACACTAGAACCTCTTTTCTTCCTTCTTTGAAGCGTAGTCCTAGCAAGGAAAGGTAAAGAGCCAGATGTAGCAAAGCAGTCCTCAAAAAGCAGGGAAAGCACCATTACTGAGCAATTAAAAGAAACTGTACGCTGTAAACCATTATCTCAACCTGACTCATCCAGTGCGAAATGCCTCCAGTTTTGCAGAACAGCTTTGAAGATTTGGCTGCGTATCCGTGTCTACATGTGACATCTCGGCGTAGGCTGAGCACTTCAGCCTAAATCTACATATAAATCCCAAAGTCATAGAACTAATTAAAAATTCCAACACGGAAAATGTGATAACAGCTTTAACAATGTTAAGAGAAATTAAAAGAAAGGGAGAAGGCACTCTTCAATTAATCCTCCTCCCAAAAACCTCATTTCCTACTGCCGTCCCTCCACAGACTGCTAGCATTTTTATAAGGAGTATCTAGCTAAATTATCATGGCAGCCATGTGTACAGCCCTTGTCAGGAAAAAAACCCAAGCGTAAAACACATTAAGGACTGAAATGTTGGCTTGGAGAGGAACAGAGCAAACCACCGCCATTAATACCTCAATTCCAACAAAAGACAACAGCTTCAATCAGAAGAGCCAGATAAAATAAGGAAAACCAACTTCTGCCTAAACGTAACGTTCTGCTACCACAACTTTATGCAACCCATAAATCTTGTGGCTACTATGCAGCTTCATAGTCAATTAAATGTAGAACAATCTCAATTAATATCTTGGGGGGTGAAGGATGGAAGAGAAATTCATTCATCTTTTCCTACCAGCTTCCAATGTATCAGTTCCTCTTCAGCTCTTCACACTCCAACCCTATCGCAGAACTACAACGCCAAAAACGTGTAAGGCTACGTAAGGACTATGGGCTCGGTCAGCCTCTTGCTCTCCTATGTAATCTGCAAAGCTAATTCTTCCATATGATAAACAGAGCAGAGAGGAAATCTGTTATAATTTTTAACTGCACAACTCAAATCAAAGCCACGTGCTACATGAACTTTTATGCACAAGCAGCAGAAAAAGCCTCAATGTTTTGACATGTCCAACTCCTATATAACAATGAAGCTCGAGAACAGCCATCCTCTTCAGATGCAAATCATTCCGAATTATTTATTACGTGTGCATTAACTCTTATAAAGCACAAAATTACGGAATAAATGAGGTTGGAAGTGACACCTCAAGATCATCTAATCCAACGCCCTTCCTCAAACAATGGGGAACCAGAACCGTTTGCTCTGGACTGTGTCCGGATGGATTATGACTGTCTCCACAGATGGTGTCCCTGCAGCTCCTCTGGGCAACCTGTTACTGTGTTCAACCACCCTCAAGATTCCTCAAAGCCAGAGAAATCAAAGTCAGGTCACTAGAAGGTGAGTTTCAGGCTGCTGTATTTATTTATTTTTAAATGAGGCAAATTATTTGCTGCTAAATAGCAGCTCTGGGCAATAGAGTCCCCTAATTCATAAAGGAGGATGCTCAGCAGAGCAGTGGGCATGCTGATTTGAGACTATTTTGGGGCTAACAAAAAAGTTTTTGATGACATGTAGAGATGTTCACCAATCTTCACTGCTAAACAGGAAATACTAAGTTATTCTCAACTTTAAGCACACCAGCATTTAAGAAACCTGAAGTTTCTTCCAGTACCCGAAGGGGCTACAAAAAAGCTGGAGGGGACTATTTTACAAGGGCCTGTAGTGACAGAACAAGGGGTAAGGGGTGTAAACTGAAAGAGAGGAGATGTAGATTGGACATCAGGAAGAAATTCCTCCCGGAGAGGGTGGTGAGGCACTGGCACAGGTTGCCCAGAGATGTTGTGGATGCCCCATCCCTGGATGTCTTCCAGGCCAGGTTGGATGAGGCTTGGAGCAACCTGGTCTAGTGGAAGGTGTCCCTGCCCATGGCAGAGGGGTTGGAACTGGATGGTCTTTAAGGTCCCTTCCAACCCAAATCATCCTGTGATTCTATGAAACTATTCCATAGCACATAAGAGAGGAGTGCTCCTCTGTGACACTTGAAAAAAGTGTCAGTATAATTTCTGCCAATTGAAACACGTATTATTACAGTACGACGTAACAGAAAGCTACCTGGCTACTGTCAGGCCCTAGAAATAGCTGATGAAAAAAATATTACTTCAAGCCAATCAAACACAACAGTTTTGAATTTGAGGCTTTTTTTTGTTGCACCTCTTGGTCACAACTTTAACTGAAATAGTACCATCGTGAGTTCAGAAGTGGAAAAACCTTACCAAACTCTGGAAAAAGTTCACTTGGGAGCATTTGCTCATCCACGCTCAGGACACTGAAATCCTATTTAAACCTCTTCATGCTGTTTTCAGAACCTTCCAGCTACACGGCAGACACCGTGATACTCTGTGTCTGCTCAAGGCATCTGTTGATGGCAACAGTGCATCTGACAAAGAACTGCTTCCCGAAGACCACGGGAATATCTTCTAGGGTAAACCCTAAAACTACTCTTCAGCCAAGAATCAGTGGGGTTAAGTACTTCCACAGATAGCTTAGGTATATTGTATTTAACCTGGCTAAAGGGGCGTCTGTGGAATTTTTCCCCCACATGGCATTATCTGAAACGCTTGTTTACAAGATGTGAAATGGAAGTGTTTTGCTGCTGACCATGTGTGGGGCCTTATCTAAACTGTGAGAGAACCTGACACTTTCCTTGAGGTGCTCAGTGACCTAGTGACTAGTCACAGAACCACCAATTTCCTGATCCAAGTAAATAATTATAGCTCCCTTGAACAGAAATCATACAGCCTTATGCCGAGTGAGTGAAGCCAAAGCCAGAGCTTCTCAGAACAAACTACACTGCAAAACCCCGCATCCGCTGTAAAAACGACACAGTAGCCATTCACAGCCTTTTTCTGCATCATACCTTTTGGGAGAAGCGGCTATTATATTCCACCCAACAGATAAACCCCTCAAATACATGCTATATCTGAACTGACATGGAGCAACATACTACTCAGTGGAACCAACCCCAGGTATTCCTCTGCATACAGCAGCCACAGCCGGGTGGAGACCTGACACAAAGCATCTAGGAGCTGATCATGACAGCTATACCTAACAATAGTGGGAAAGACAGTTTCTCAAGTAGCTGAATTCCAGACCGTTCAAGGCTCACCTTAAATTGCCCCCTGAAACAAATGCTACCATAAAAACTGTCTGGGTTCATATGTAACACTTTAAAAAGCCGTATTTGACAGCTATGTTGTCATAACTGTGAAATACAGACCTCCTTTGCTTCAGAGCTGTGAAATATTACTTCTCTTTCCTGCTAGCTGGC
>NW_010260848.1:14528-24439 GCF_000690775.1 Eurypyga helias
GCGGTTCATGACCTGAACACAGCGGTGGAATTACAGCCTTGTCACACAAAAGTTACCTTTTCAAACATGTGTCAGCCTACATTTTTTCTTTGCATCTTCTCTCTCATTTCCCTATGTACTCATTCCACTTTCTCAACCAGCTCTCCTGGTTTTCCTCATACCTCCTCTTCCTTCTTCAGGTGAAATACCCCTCCCACCTGATTTTGGAATGCAAATTCATTTCTCAAAGGACCACCTGACTTTGAGACACGGTTGTTTTCCTAACAGCTTCTTCACAGTGGGCGTGAGCGTAGTGGTGAATTCATCTAACAGCTCTACAGCCTTCCAGAAAATGATGCCAATGACATTCTGAATAAGAGCAGTATTTTAAAGAAAATCAACAAAAGACTCTGAATCCATGAGAACATTGTCACATACAGTTACCAAAGGCAGCTGTTAATGTTATTGCCGGTACTCTACTTTTGGCTGCACCGCCTATACACTCCTGCCAATGATGTGCCAAGATGCCTCAGCTGACCTACTTCATCTTCAGCACCAAAGACATCTTTGTAAGGACACGCAGTCGCCTCTTTGCTATCTAGGGGACTTGGGGGGGGAGATGGCCTGTGCTGGGGGAGACCTAGGCAGCATGAAAACCCCGGGGAAAACCCTGGAGATTGATGTACGAAGGGCGGCCAGCTCAGCTCCAGCCAGACGAGCCAGCCAGGGCGCACAGCCCGAAGTACGGCTCTTGCAGAACCAGCTTGGGTGCGTGGGTGTGCCACGCCACCCTCCCCTGCTCAGAGACCCTGTTGCTGAAATCACAGGAGTTCACTCGGGAGTCTTTGCACCCATGGAACAACGGACCCACAAATCAGTTTAGTGGAACTGGGGGCAAGAAACTAAGTTTTCAGCTTAACCACAACAAAAAACAAAAACAAACAAAAAAAAACCACCCACCAAGACTTATCATCTTATGCCCTTCTGAAGGCAAGAACTCAGTGAGCCTGAGCTTGTGTCTTACATCCCTACACAGGACTCCCCACATCTCAAAACCAGGCTATTAAAGATTAATAATAAATCTCAACAACAGTCAAGGAGTAGGGTCTAATGAGCACAGGCCCATACTATCCACTTACTACTGCATTTTTATTCTAAAATACTGATTGCTAAGAGACTGAAAATAAAAATCCCATCAACATATATGGCTTATGGTTACCATTACGTTGATTAGTAGTTTTAATTTGAGAATTTTGGATATGATTCCCAGTTCCAGCACATAAAATTTTCCATTGAAAGCAGATTTTGGCATTCTTTGCATGAGATACAGTGGTTAGTGTTAACATGCAACCAAAAATTTTATGCAGGCAAATAAACTTACTTCCTTTTCTTTGGGCTCACTTCCAAAACACTGTTTTTAATATATGGTGTACAAATGTCCCGTAACACTGCTTTATATTAAAAGCATGAGCCAGAAATGTCCTATGAGAACACTACTTGGGTCAGTATTTTTCATGTGCTATTATTATTCACGCCTACATACCTATATGGAAATACAGAATCACCTACAACGTATTTAATTTCTTCAGAGGAAAACACTTCAGGAACAAAATTTAGCACGTCCTACTAAATGGTGTGAACACACTGAGAAAGATTTATTGACTTGACTCCTCTTACGAACATCAGTTACAGAAACATTTTGACCCTCTACTCAAAAAATTGAACATGGTAAAAAAAACATATAATAGCACGAAGCTGCATCTGCTGAATTTTTTCAGTCAGCACACGTGGATGGACGTTCTTCAGCATCTCGGTGAAGCCAGGCATTCAGATAATGTACAGATCAACAGAGCCAATCTCTTTCTCACACTGGCATATACTGCACTTTCATTTCTGGAAAATCTGTATTTTACCACTGTTTTAGAGACTGACTCCCTTCTCCCTCTTCTCTTTGTGGACAAACACACATATCTCACTTGCTTTCCAGGACCATGAATGCTCTGCTACCAGGAGCATGACTGCAATGAAACAGTATTAGAAGCTCATCCTACCAGTGAGCTGCTTTGGTACAAGCACCACGAAACTGGGAAGGATTCCAAATGCACCAGAAGGTGGTTGGCTTGCACTCAAGGCCCACGATGTTTTAACTACTTCACTTACTACATGGATACACTCCTTGAGGAGCACTGTAGACGTACGTACACTGTAATAGTGAGGCCTCTCGGCCAGTGATAAATGGTACTTCAAAAAAATATGCAACAATATAAAATCCACCTCAAATTCAGTTGGGAGAAGTGTGGGTTTCTTCATTTATCTTTGTTACACAGAAATACTCTTAACTGGTAGGTACACATGCACCTGCTGTAAGTGTAACTTACGATCAAAACCTTTCTCACATAAACTGAAAACCAAATGGCATTATTACCGAAGTTTTCCATTTCTGCCTGGGTTTGCTTGTGTTTTGTGGGTTTGGAGGGATTCTGTTTGGTCGGTTTTTTACCTGAACCACTGTAAGACGACGACGACGGTGTTCGCCTTGAAAAGCTTTTCACGGCAAGACTCTGGCCTCGCTGTTTCCGTCTCCAAGCTGTTCGGCATTTGGAGTCTATGCTTTGCTTGATTCGATACCAGTCAGATTCTGAGATTCCAAATTTATAAAATAGGTGACCTTTAATTAGAGAGAAACACAAAGGGGTGAAAATTAGCATAAATCCATACTTTCAGGCAAATGCTTAGACGACACACGCTGTCATGCACACAAGGTGAACAAAGCAACTATGCTTGACACTGCCTAAAGGAATACAATGACCTTACGAGAAATGCCAAAGCTCTACAGTGGTGTGATTTCAAGAGCCACGCACAGAATTAAGTAATCATACATGTGCGCAGTTATGCAGTTAAAAATGCCAGCGGTCTATGAAATTTCCTGATGTACGCTTCTATCCATGGCAACCTCACTGTTACATCCAAGATGTGCAACACTGACCAACAAAAGGATTCGATGCTCCAAAGCAAAAACAGGATGAAGCTTTATTTATCACTGACAGCACCCCACAATACGTCTGATAAGTAAGAAGACGTGTAAAAGCTCAACATGAAAAAACTCCTTTAAAGCTCAGTTTGCAATTCATCAGAACCCAATAATGACACAGTACAAAATCATCATCTTCTGAAAATGTTACTACTAGCGTTAAGTCATTTACAGAGACACATTATGCGCTTTCCAGCATTTGGTGCTACGTTGCCAAACTGTTATATAAACGCAACATAGACTCGTGAGTTGAACTGAAACGAAGTTCTCATAGATCGAGTCCCGCTGCCAACTTAAACCAGGT
The DNA here is from genome assembly GCF_000690775.1 of Eurypyga helias. Lineage (NCBI taxonomy): Eukaryota > Metazoa > Chordata > Aves > Eurypygiformes > Eurypygidae > Eurypyga > Eurypyga helias. Next base: position 17,843 of record NW_010260848.1, read on the forward strand.
TCATTATCACGTGCAACCTCTGCACCCAAAGGGGAAGCCTCGTTACACAAGAGACAGAGGGAGCAAAACGACTCTTTCAGGTATGACAAGAAATACTTGTTTTCACATCTGGACAAATGGCTTTAAAACTGGGAAGGAAACATGTTGTGCATTGTCAGCTGTTTCAGGGTCCTCCTCATAGTGCTCCAGGCTTTCACCGTTTCACTGTAAACCTCAGTGCGGTTTGTGTTGTGCTTAAAGCATCAACAGTGGAAGGCATCTGACTGGATGTTAAGAGCAATTTATAATCTTCATGGCTGCAGAAGAAACACTTGAAGAAGTAAACTCCAAGGTTCAAAAGCCACAGATTACAACAGAACTGTGTGAACACACAGCACACAAACTTCAGTACTTCTAAACTTTTCAGAATTAGATGTGCAATACTGCAATTAAAACTCAATCCAAAGCTGTAATGCATGTTTTTAGTCAATGTGACTATGTTTGAAGGATCTCTTAAAAACCTTTATTTTCCTTTTGGTATCAGCTGCTTTCCATACCCTGCGAAATAGAATAATCTTTTTCAACATACTGGGTTTACAATCATACTCTCGGATAGGATCCTGATCCTGTGAAGTACTTGCTTAAGCTGTTGTATAGTCCTACGAGCAGGATGTGGTCTGCTCCTGTAATACAAATGATTTGAAGCCTACAGCTGTAAAAATTCCAGATTTGCACAAACCAGGAGCTTTGTACTTTGCTTTGTGTTATGAACGAGCTGAGAGCCAGAAACTGGAAGTTGCAGGTTACTGATCTAACACAATCAAGTGGTGTCCTGTATCTCTTAAGTCATCATCATAAGTTTTAAACACATGGTTTTCTGATGCTCTGAATTTTGTTATTATAGATCTGTTCAAAAAGCAATTTGAAATAAAGAACATACGGGAGGAAAAACACTGGCACTGAAAAGCCAATGCAAACGCACTTTAAAGGCCCAACGATTTCTCCCTGGTGAGTGACAGCAAGCACGTTACTTAGAGATGGCTTTACAACCCCTACAATCTGTCTCCAAAAAGGGGGTGGGAGTAGGAAAGGAGGAAAATCGACTGAAATTATCATCTGCTGCTGTGCAACAGTTTCCTTTCCATAGGTGTCAGCAAAAGGAAAGCACATTCTGTACTGTAAATACTGAGACCACATTTCTTGGTGTAATCTATTACTAATGTGCACTACACAGAGAGATGGGTTTATAAATGTTTGCAGTAACATCCAAAAAAAATAGTTGTGCTTTAACTCTTTACACGACTTCAGCTGTTGGTGTGGACGAGAAAACTGGTGTATGCCATAAAGCTCTGGGGTTGTTTTGAAAAGTGTCCATATTTCATTCATAAATACATTTTAATGACTTTCACGTTGTTTGCTGCTCTGTTTGGAGAAGTGACTGAATCAACTGTAAGTCACAGAAAAGCAGTCTAGCTAGGAATTTTAACTGTTACAGCATAATCCATGGGATATTTCAGGATGTCACTTAACTCAAAGAGAAATTAAAAGCAATATAGGCTATCTGGGATGAGATACTCCCAGGTGCAGTGAGCCGTTCATACTAGCAGACCCAAAGCCCTGTTGCAGAAGAGCTTGAGAAAGATTATGGGTGCCAGAGCTGCGATATAAAACGTCCCAGAAATTGCTCGATGGAGGGAAGACAGGAAAAGACCTTCTTCCACGTACTGATCATAGAGTCATTTAGTCAGTGTGATAAGGGACAGCCATGAAATACTGGATCCAGACACCAGTACCTGCACGGAGAGAATATGACTGCAGAGGAAAGCGTGGAAACCAGGAACGAGCTGAACGGGGTAGAGTCAGAGAAGATGATTTTCGGCTACAGACCTAAGACATCAGGCACAGAGTTTCAAAGCCAGGCGTGCTTATTTCTTTTCCCTTATACGTGAAATTCCTGTTGCAGTGGCCAAAGGTGTAAAACTGGAAGAGATGAAAGGCCTGCGGTTTGCACAGATTTTTACCGTAACTGCATACTCGGTCACAGTTACTGCATGTGCAAATTAGGCATGAAAAATTAGCCCTTAAGTAGAAAGATAGTTGATATAAAGGCTAAATGAATTTCAGATGTATAAATCTATCCAGTTGGTATTAGGATCTAAAATGTTCCTCTACGAACAGGTCTTTAGGAACCGCATTTCATAACAGCCCTCTGATGACTGAAGAGAAACGTAATGCTAACGACAGCGGAGTGTTTTTCAAGTAGATAAAAAGTTCACCATGACGTTAGAAATATGATTTACCTGTAGTAGAGAAAGACATCCCAAAAACATGTGCAAGCAATATTAGAAAACTGAAGCGTGCTGGCTTTCTGTTCTCTATCCATAAATGATCACAGGCAGGAGAGCTTTCAGCTGCCTCGTTCCGAGTATGTCATCTAGCAAGAAAAGTTAGAAAGGCAGCCCTAAAGCAAGTTACTGCAAATGAGACATTTAATTCAGGGAAATCCATATGAGAAAAGACAGAAATACTTCAGTGTGAAGGGATTTGACTTTTTCGGGACATTTCCTAGTCAAAAGCAGCATGAAGCGTTGTAGTTCGTGAGCGGCGCCGTATCTACGAGCCACGTAACAACCCCGCTAAAAACCCATTAAAAATACATTCAGCAATATAATTCAGTGCTTTGGCAAAAAGACAACAGTATTTTGGAAGACAGATGCACTTACAGGAGAAGAGTGAAGGAAAGGGTTTAGATCATTGGAAGGATGGCTGACTGTTCTAAGCAATCTGTTTAGGACAATGGATGGTTGCCGGTAACATTCAAAACAAAGGATGTGCTTGTTTTTAAACATTAAGGGTCCAAAGTTTGCTTTCTTTGGGAACCTCACTTCCTAAACAAAGCTTTCTATGAAAACACAGAGACTTTAACTAGTCCAGTTATTTAATAAATAGCAAGGGCTTGAGCGACTTCTATAGACCCAGTACATGCTAGCAGCAGCTGGGGAGACAAAAAGGGCTGCAGGAAGAATTCAGAGAGACACCGGCTACTCTGCAAGGCACGGAGGAAATCGCTTTGGTTTGTGAGACCCAGCATTCAAACCTTATCAAGCAAAAGTTTAGGAAGAAGGCATGTGTGCATCAGGAAAATTAAAGAAGTCAGCTTTAAAAGCCAACAGGTGCATCACACTACGTTTTGCCTTCCAGATCCTAGACTAGAAACACGGCACGTTTTTGCTGAAGACCCTATAAAGCTAAAGAAGACGACTGACACGAGTTCTAGAAATGCTGCTTCTGCACTGCCAAATAAATCTTCCTGTGGTTCAATGATCTGGTACAAACACACAGATTGTCAGCAACAATGTCTGAAACGACTCCCAAACTTTTGGGGCATCTAATGTACAAAACAGGGAGAGAAAGGGTTGGGTTGTTTGGGGTTTTTTTTCCAAAACAAGGCTAATTAGAAAAAAATAAAACCTGATGAAAACAAAGTTCCTGAGAAAGTAATCCTTTTTTAAAGGTCAGAAGTCAGTCAGCAGACGAAACAATCCACATAAAACATTAAATTGTAAAGAAATTTAATTAAGAACAAATTGAAGAGGAAGAGATGACATTTGCAGTATCAAAACCAGACATGAAATCGTCCATCTTGGTACCGCATTCAAAATCAGGTCCCTAAAAACAAACTTCACGGCAAGAGCTTGCATTTGGGTACCGTCAGGTCATGCTGCTTCCCTTTCTCCAGGAATACCAGACTTCTTTAGAAAATTAAAAGGTAAATCATCACTGTCGTAAGTTCCCTTTGCGACCATTAATACAGAGATGGCACGGACTTTCCCTCTGTTATTGTTACATTTGAAAGATTAGGGAAAGTGTTACCCCCGGAGAATCCAACAGCCACATGAATAAAATAAGGATATATTTACATTGAATGTGTAATCCTAACAGATTGGTCAACTGTTCTTCCCATTTCCAAAATCAACATCATTTTTAAAGTCTAGAGAAAAAGCAACAGGATGTTACAGTCAAAATTCAAATGATTAAACTGACAAACAGAATCCTTTTTTAATTGACTAGAATATGATGGATACTATGAAAAAAAAGGGCTTCAGATTCTGCCTGCACAGACTCATGAAGAGGGGCGATCATTTGGGGGTTTGGCTAACAAAATGCATTTTTTCACGTAAGGGTCATACATTTGGAGTTCTTTTTATTAAACGAATAGCGTATGACAAGATCGGCTCTACGAAACATTGGAACAGCGGAGGAAAAAATTAAGCACCTCTGAAGTTACTCCTTGCGCCTTCGGGCTTCAATTCTTCAAACATAATTACGGTCATGCGTTGAGCATATTGAAACGATTTTAAAGAGAGTAATTGTTTACTCATTTGACAGCTGCGAGGGAGGGGGCACAATCTCCACAGCTGGAAGGCAGTTTCCCCTCTCCCAAACTCAGAAGTGTTTCGGGCTGGGCAAAGGGCTGCAGGAGGGGAGGGCAACATCCTCCTCATTCAAGGAAAACTCGCCCCGTCAGAGCCAGTGGGATGGCACAACCTCGGCAGCTTCTATGTCACACATTGGTGAATGTCAGTCGTGTCACCAGATAACCACCTGCCACAACACTGTTCTCATCCACAGGCTAAACGCCATCCAACAAGAGATGGGGAGCTGTCAAAAACATGGAGAGAGGGAGGAGGGAAGGAAAATTCAGCTACCAAGCAATTACTTTGGTTTCCTTTTTACTTCTACGGGTCCTTTGCTTAACTATTACAATCATACCTTTCAAACAGCTGCAGATTTTACAGACCGCTGGAGACCCGCGTGTGCACACTTCACAGCGCAAACTATAGCCAGGGGGCACTTAGAAACAGCCGCAAGCACAACGGAAATTGTCTCCTACAACCCTACACATAACTAAGGAAGGATTTACAGTAACCAGAATATTTTAAACAGTTAAATATTAAAATCAATCACTATAAAATGCTCACAAAATCTGAGGGTTTTGGGGAAATTTTCAGTTCTCAGCTTTAAATAAAAGGAATGCCCTGTTTTCCTAGGTATAGGAGATACGATTAAAGAGGATTTCTGCAAATAAGATTCCATAGAAAACAGGTTATTTTATTGTACTCTTCAACTAAGTTATAATATCTAAACCTCAAAATTCCACGTTAACCAAACCCCTTTCTACTCAGACAACAGGAACTCAACTCCATACCAGAGATCTCAAGGAGAACTTTATGACAACACAGGTAATTGCTAGTTTCACTAGAATGGCTTTACAACAAACACCTAGAAATTGTTTACCTACAGTAAGAAAATTAAATGGCATGACAAGAGAGCACGGAAATTCATAAATATCACTAAGAACACAACTGAGAAAGCCAGGCACGTTCAAGGAAATGCTCCTGATGTGCAAAACATCAGTGAAGTCAGTGGTCTAAAGTGTGAGCATGTGATTAGACAATTTGGGGAATAAGGACTAACTTTAGGGACACCAAACAATGTTTTTTTCCAGGAGTGTATTGCTCAAATTGCATAATTCTCCTGGCTCCCAGATGCCATCATGATGCGGGTTTTATATAAATACACACGTCAGCACATTAAGGAACCAAGCTCTAAACATTCTGTTTTCATACCTTTTACAAGATAACTGGAATAGCAGTGAGACTGTGGACATAAATTTATGCAGATTTAACTGATATCAGCCTACCAGCATACCGTTCCTACCCCCTGAAATCCCAGTAATACAGGTCTTACAACCACCTGAACACCATGTGCTACACACTGTGGCTACTGTGAGATTCCCCAAGCTGAGAAAAGGATGGTTTGAGGCAACATGCTATCACTCACTGCTTCCCTTTTAGACTGAAAACCCCCTTTCTAGTACATATGAAAGCAGTAGGTTTGAGCCATCTCAAGAAAACCAACAACTCAAAACAATGTTTTCTCATCTCAGCTCCTGAAAAAAAGCCAAGTTCAAATTAAGTATCTGTCTGGTAGGAACACTTTCTGGGATCAAAAGGGTGCCTTTTGATGTACCAGCATCGCAGAAAGCCAGAGGTGTTAAACTACAGTCCAACTACTTATGAAATGCTAATTACATAGATTGTTTAGGCAATCTGCTGATTACAATTCTATGCAAACAGCACACTAAACCACTTGGAAGAACAGCAAGAACGTTTCTTTCAGTAATGTCAGTGACTCCGACACGCTGAGGAAGTATTTCAGAAATGAACTTGTTCTAAGTATCTACCAAAGAGCATGAAAAGTGTTTGCACTGAGGCTTGTGTCTCAGTAACAGATTAAAGTGAAAGCCAACCATTCACTGCTCCCATCATTACAACTTTCCCTGTCAAGCTGAAGCTGCAGATCCCAGGATTTGGTGGATGCAGACAGCAGCTGTAACCACATTAATTTTCCCCGTTTGTCTCAAGCAGGCCACATCAAAGCCCTCCTGCAAGAGAGCACTCGCCTCTCCCCAGTGACTGCTGCAAGTCCTCCTGCTTCAGGTAACACATGCGGTCTCCAACACCCAGAGAGCTGTTTGTTTGTTTGTTTATTGGCTGGCTTTAAAATAAGTGCTATGACAAAGCAGTAAAACCCGAAAGGCATGAGGTTCCTCTT
>NW_010260848.1:24450-83713 GCF_000690775.1 Eurypyga helias
TAAAACACAGATAGAATGTCTTGTATTTGAAAAGATTTAAGGTATTTTGAAACCAAATGCTACACGAGAAAAGTGCCTTCTTGATGCTTACGTGCAGATCCGGCTCAGATTTCATTCTGGCAATGTACCATTCCTCAAAAGAATTTATAACTGACTTTGAATCACTTAATTTAACTTGAATTTAATTTGAATGATTTAATTTGAACACAGATAGAATGTCTTGTATTTGAAAAGATTTAAGGTATTTTGAAACCAAATGCTACACGAGAAAAGTGCCTTCTTGATGCTTACGTGCAGATCCGGCTCAGATTTCATTCTGGCAATGTACCATTCCTCAAAAGAATTTATAACTGACTTTGAATCACTTAATTTAACTTGAATTTAATTTGAATGATTTAATTTGATTATTATTTAACATGTAATTATATTTTATTAGAAGTTCATTTTTCAGAATGTTTTATTAATATTTATTTAGAACATTTACTTATTTCATTTTTAACAAATTACAGAACCAGAGGAGACATCAAATTAAAGATTATTTTAAATGCCCTTGTCCTACAGGTGAACAAGACCCATGCAGGGCCACAGGAGCCTACCAAAAGTTCCAAATGAAAAATAAAATCGCTGGCACTCAGAACGTCCAAATTCCACCAACATATGCTCTATCAAAACAGAAGCGCTCCTACATCCAGACACACCTTACCACCTTTCTGGAAAACCAGGCAGTCTATTTTTATCTCTGTTACCAACAGCAGAACCCATTTTATGTGGCGAGGCAGCCATAAGCGTGCGGATAATGCCACCTGCTGGAGCTGCAAATTTACCATTCTGGCAAGAAACGACAGCTTTTTTTATCCGTGCATGTGTACGTTTGCTCAATCTCCAACTCCCTTGCAGTGCACGCCAAGTGCTACAAGAGGTTAGCAGAACTGCAGAACAAGAGATACGCTGGGAAATGGGAGCAAACACAGGGCTAAGATACTTTTGATGTCCCTGGTTGCACAGTTGGGTTGAAGCGCATTCCAGGTGGTGTCTCACAGTGGTGGCCCCTAAGGCATTCCCGAAGGGATCCACTGATCACTTTTTCTCTGATGGTGACAGAACATCAACAGCTGCATAAATGTAACTGTTTAATAACCAGGGTATAATTATCAAAAAGATGATGTGTCTAACTCATTAAATGAATCAACACCACAAGAAAATAATTCTAGGCCAAAACAGGTTTTATAATCTGAAATAGAAGTATTCACGTCGCCTACCACATACTTGCCTGAATTCACAAATTACATGAAGGGTACTCCACTACGATGATGCTAGATAAATGACAAGTTTGCTTCTATTTTTTTTTCCACATTTTTAAAAGGGCACACATTGCTTGCTCTAAAAAACATGTTGCAAAAATCCAAGAAGACACAGACTCCACTAAGATGATGCTAGATGAATGGCAAGTTTGCTTCTATTTTCTTTTTTTCCATATTTTTAAAAGGGCACACATTGCTTGCTCTAAAAAACATGTTGCAAAAATCCAAGAAGACACAGCAAATAAAACCAGATAACTTGAAAAAAGATCTACATTTCATTTCCTCCATATATATATATATATATGTTCATGCAACATTTGGGTCTCAATATGAAAGCAAAATTGCATACTTGATACAGCCATAGCTGTACAGCTAAAACTTGCAGCGGCAGCATTCCATACAGACTGCACAAGCATTCTCATCTCAAACGGCTTTTCACGAAGATTAGGACGCAAAGACTTCCAACGCTTGTTTGACTTAACCCAGCCACTAACCATCTCCTTCCACATAACACACTAATGCGCTCATAACTGTCACCTTTTTTGCATAATAAAAATGCACTTAAGGGATACCAGACTTTTAAGTTTTCGGTTGAATTTCCCTTTTCGTTTCACACACTGGAAATGTCAGAGCATTCCTTTATGAGCACAGTCAGCAAGCACGGATCTTGCTAGTTCTTTTACTCACTGGGAGAAACAATCCCACCAGGGTTATCGGACGTCATTCTGTTTTGGAGCGGAACATACCTACAAGTATATGATGTGTTTAGTGCCAGAGGATCAACTTACTGTTTGAAATCAAAGTCCGATGCTCAAAACAAATAGAATCACCTGAATTGAAGCAATAACACTTGATCGAAATAAACACTCCTGATTTTAAGGAGCCGCTGCCAATAACCACACATCAGGTCATTTTTGATAGCTGCAATTTTACAGAGAAGTGGATTAAGCAGCTGTTTGCCTTTTACCCGGCAGCACAACGTGATCTGACAGAACGGACGGAAAAAGGAGGGTTGTTGCTTTAACCACCCCCTTCCCAAGACATCCCGTTACATAAGCCCTCACCGCAGTGCCTCGGGAGCCCATCTGGATGGCAAACGCCGGCACACGTGCCGCCAAGAAAAACTCACTTATGAATCAACAACGAAAATTTCTCCCCTTCCGAAGGAGCTTGTGGGTTTGGAAAGGACTGGCACGACAGAAACCTGAACGCTGCGGGAATTTATTTACATTTTACTTGCAGTCCCGCTTGAGGCATCTCCTCACTTCACTTTTTAACCCTTGTGAAGTGGAGAAAAAGTTCAAAGCCAGGAAAGGGAAAGCTATGCAACTTTCTGGAATCCCGTTTACAAGACTTTGTGAAATCACAGCTCTCCTCACACGCGGCAATGCGTTTTCCAGACGAATGTACACTCTTTTTGTGCCGATCAATCCACATTTGGTGGCTGAGCTGCTTTTCCTCTCAAAATGTCAGGGATCAAATACTGTTAGGCCCTTCATTTCTTCTAAAACCACACCATAAAAGCTCAATTTTGTCATTTACAGGCCTTCCATAGTAAAGGAAATATTTCTTGCCTAGAGTCAATTGTAGATTCAGTAGGATACTTCAGCTGTGCAGGGACTGAGCCCAAGCAATACGGGGTAACCAGCAGCCTCCTCTACAGATGGTGAGGGTAAAGCATGCTCTGCACCCTTCTGCATTAGGCCCCAAAGGGACACCACTGCTGCACACTGTAGTAACTACCCCGCAGACAGTCAAAACACTGGAGGAGTTCCATGTGTGGAGGGATGAGTCCAAAGAAAACTGTGATTAGTTCAATCTGACACAATCTCTCCTCTATTTCACTTGTAACTTCGTAGTGCAGATGGGTCTGCAGTATTGATGAAGATGAACCTTGGATATTACACTCAACACAAACTTCTGGCTAACATCACGGTCTGTGGCTTGTTAATACCCCAATGTGTAAGGAGAGTCCCTTGATTTTCATTAGAAAATACCAGCACTCGTTCAACTAAGTTACCACATTTGTAGCAGTGACTTCCCCGACAAGCTCATCCATCTTACAACTTACACAACTTGCTCCTGGTTTCGTTACACACTCCTGAAGCAACATTCAAAGTCGCTGAGAAAACTGCTCTTATGCTCACAGACTTATCCCGACGTTTTTTGCTGCCTCTCAAGAAGCGAGGACCAGCACACTTCAGCACGTATTTTAAATAAGCCTGGCCAACAAGGAAAAGCACTGACAGGACGGAACAACTGTGCATCGCTGGAAAGAGATGGTCCAAGTGACCTAATGCATCCGTTTTCTTCTTTCTGTAGAGCCTACCAAGTCACAAATGCTTGACAGCACATCATGCACAATCAAGTTACGTGCAGTCACAGTTGCGACTGACAGGCTAAGCAGCTGCTTACGTTCAAGAACGGAAAATTAAATTCACCGCTTGTATAATGCAAGAACAAGAGAAGTGTGAGAAGGAGAGAGAAAACATGCTGCCAACAATTTATTTTATTTCCCAAAATTGCTGCTTTTATTTCAGTTTATTAAACAGTAACTGGCCAGGAAAGTAATTGAAATAAACATAAGTGCCCAGGAAAGAAGAAAACAACAGCCAGCATTAAATTACAGCGCTTACATAAAGTCACTAGGCAAGTGCCAGCATTGATGCCATTTATGAGAACTGCGGTGCCGAGATAAACTCAATGGGTTCTCATATTATCTTCTTGCCTAGCCTCAAAAGAGGTTATCACTTCCCTCCATGTGGCAGCATTTAATTGATTCACAAAGCAGCAGCTATTTGGAAGTGAAGCCAGACTTTTGCAGCTCTGAGGAAGACAACACGTTTGAAAAAAAGCAGCACTGCTGCATCACAAGGCTCTTCCCAAGAGTGCTGTACAAAAAAAAATTAATGCTTTCTGGATATGAGAAAAGGACAACAGAAATGCTTTCTGTCGCTTTTAAAGATGTGCTGAACTCTTAGGCTTGGCTTCTCTCTCTCTCCTTGGGCATGAGATAGTTCAACACCTCTGCAAACTCACCCTCCTCTCTTCCCAAGTTCTGCCCCTAACAGCAGTTACCCCTCAGGGACTTCAGAACGAACCACGGTGCCGCTTTTCTGGCACCGTCAGACAGAGGAGGCCCTCAATCCAGAGTAGAGGTTTTGACTAGCACACGGCTCAGGAGAACCTGCTTCAACTCCCCTACCTGCCGCAGGCATGATGCTACAGAATTGGGCAAATTCTTGCCTGCTCATACTTTCAAGCTGTGAAAGGAAGCTTGTCCTACCTCTAGGCCATGACCTGGTGGTTGAGGAGAAATGCACCACAGCATCTGATAACACCGCAGCCCTCAGAGGAACAGGCTGAATGAGTTTTTGTTTCCAAAGACCTACGGTATTGATTACTAGGAGAAGAAAATGTTGGCAGAAAGCATTTCCAGGGACCACAAGATTAGCTCATCCGTGAGGATGCAGACTACTATAGCTTGGAAGATCAGTTAATGCGCTGTATAATGAGGAAACACAAACATAGGTTAAACAGAAAACAGAGCTCCTCAACCACACAACTCCTTTTCAGACTACTATAGCTTGGAAGATTAGTTAATGCCCTGTATAATGAGGAAACACAAACACAGGTTAAACAGAAAACAGAGCTCCTCAACCAATTACTAGCTTAAGCACTGCCACTAACCCATTCCTCTTAAACTACTAGTTTGAGCACTGCCACTAACCCATTCCTCTTCCTCCCAAACCTCCAGGGTACCCAGAGTATGACTGATCCCCAAGGCAGCTGGGTCTGTCAAGGGGATGGATTGAAACAAGAATTAGCAATACAGTCACAAAAATCCAAGTTACAGAAATTCATCCATTTCTAGTGCTGATGAAATATTAAAGAGGTGACAAAATGCCAATTTGAAAAAGTCTTAATTTTCTTTACCTTCTCCAACAGTCTCCTGGTGGAATTCAAGATCTGGATTCTACAATTGCTGCTAACCAAGACTTGCAGCGATCTCTGCTGCACCTAGGTGTAATGCTGTTTTAAACCACCGTAGACATACCATACATTCTGACAGTTGGTGACTAGTAAGATATTCAGCAACAAGACACATGAAGCCCAGAATTATAAACAGGAAATGAAAGGAAAGGCACAGAGAGCGTGCAACAGAAGTATACAAAGATTAAGAATATAAAAATACACCAATAAAAAGGGGGGAGGGGAGGTCAAAGTGGAGAAGTGAAAAAGAGGAGAAATAGTGCTGTATTTATAGTGTACACTTAGAGTAAGTGTAGTGTTTATTTATATAAAACATTCTATATAACAGCAACAGCCTGCAGTATCTCATAAACCAGATCCACTGCGAGAAACTTCAGAGCTAACAGTTCCAAGAGAAGCAACTTACCACCCTACCTCCAGTATTTAAAAGCACGGTAGTGCTGAAGACAGACAGAAGCGTGGAGTATTTGATGTTTATCCTGCACTGCTATGAAAATCAAAATCCTCATTAAAAGCAAATGAGAAGCTGAAACAGTAGCGCCCTACCGCGAGCCGCGGATTTCACATGACAAGTTACAAGTTGCTTAAACCGACCCAACCTGCACCGTGTTTGGGTTATGTGCATGAATATATATACACACACACTCACACACAGCTCGAGCCGACACGCGTTACACACTCAAGCAGGAGTCAAATGTGTTTCCTATTACCCAGATGCGGGTGGTCTGCTTCTCCGGCAGGACTGCGGCGATGAGTTTTGTAAAGCAGTGTAGTGCTTAATTCTGTTTGGACAGGCCTCTGAAGAGGATAAAGCTACGCTTCGCGCTTCTATCAGAGTGTGCTAACATCTCTTTCAACTAGTACCGTAGAAAGGTGGTCCCATCTCTAATGGAAGCAATACTCAGACACAATACAAACACCGAGCTTCAATTACCAACTGCCTTCTATTCCACGTTTTTAATGGGAAATGTACCGTTTGAAGCAGAATATGCATCACGTATAAATCGGACTTTACTTTAAGGTATTATCACACAACACTTCCTTCCCTGTTGCTTAAGTGACAGGGATGCACTCTGGATTAAATAAACGTTAACTCATGAATGGAAATCAGCAAAAATTCACCCTACAAAGCAGCCTTGGAAGCAGAGAGGAAAATCCAACAGGAGTAGTAACTAAGCTGGATACAACACTACTCAAACACCTCTCCCAGTGGTGCCTCTCCTCTCCCAGTACTGGCTTTTTTTGGCAGTGGGTGGGTTTTTTTCCCCTTATTTTTTTGTTTCTGCGTGCTGTTTGGGTGGGATTTTTAAACCATCATGTCCCTAATGTGAGAGTTATTTCAATGGGCATAATTAGTTCCCTGAGCAACACACACTGCATGGAGCAGCAAGAGGATTTCTGGTGTCCAAAAATACAACTGAACTAAGGGCACAAGATCCCCCTAATGCAATTAGTGGATTCGTATCTCATCCCTCCACCCAACCGCTCGGTTCTGCATTTAATCTGTAGGTACTGATCTTCTGTCCTCTTGTCATAATTACCTAAAACTGACAAATATGTTCAAAAATGAGTGCTGAGAGTCCGCAAAATCACATGTGCAGAGGCAAGAGGCTTTCACAGAAATGACACACTAACAAAGCTACACACAGAGGAAATAATTAATGTAATTTTGTTTCCATTTCATTAGATTATTTTAAAGAGTAAGAACTATTGATAGATTTTTTTTTTTTTAATGAACTCCAGAAATCCTCTCTCAATTTCTTCCAAGGCGGCACACTGCGCTATCAAGTTTCTTATAAATGCAAAATTCTGAATTTAGAAATCTGTTTTTACAAACTCATTTCTGGAGACTTCTATAAAATCTCAAAATATTTTAAAACCTATATTCTGTTACACAAAAAAATTACAACTGTGGATGTTCTTATATCATATTTCACCACAAAATATCTATGTTTTTAAGTGAGGCTGAAGTAATGAGATACTTAATGGCATACAGCGTATTTAAGTCATGTTGGTTTCTTGCCCCAAAACTCTCTCCAATACTACTGCCACCCCACAACCAAATTTATACCACAAGTGAAAGTTTATACTTCCAAAGATAAACTTTGATCTCTCTTGTGGTAAACCTTATGCAGTGTATCAAGAATTTTTAATAACCATACATCGCTTCCTTTTCTATAGCTTCTGCATATTATACAAAACAGTCTATTAAATACAGATTTGGTTGGTGTTTCCTTTTTCTTCTAGGAAAAAGGAAAAATATTTCCACTGATAAACTTTAAGTAACTTGAAGGAAAAGGCAAAGTAAAATCCTTTCTATTAGCTTGAGCTTTTCTAGCTATGACTGGCAAATGCAAGGCAGATGGCATTAGATTTTTTATTTAGGTTTACAACGCATTCAGCAGAGTGTTACTGCTCAGAGCAGAAGCAAACCACATCATCAGGACAACAACCTCATTTAGTTCCCGTGCCAGCGCTGCACTCAGGTTTTGCGAGATTTTATGGAACAACACTTCACCAATAAAAAACAGATGGTCTGTGAACTGGTAAAGCAAAGTGGATATGGCATGATGGGGCTCTTCCAGGACCTCTGACAAAAATTAGGGATGCAACTGTGCCACAGCTGAACTCAGAGTTCAGACACCGAACTGAACACGGCCAGAGTCTCATCCTCCGACGTCATGAGTTATCCATGTGCTCACCCACATCACAGCAAATTCATAAACAGGCTACCAAAATCAAATTTCATTTCAACTTAATTATTCACAGTGATGACATAGAAGGTTATTGCATGAAAGCATCATTCCTGGGCCAACGTAGTTACTTCTAAATAACACTACCACTACTACTACTAATATGGAATGAAAATAACTGAAAATTAAACAAATTACACAACCGCTCCTGACCCACCAACCAATGCCCAGCCAGGCCCCGAGCAGTCAAGAGCCAGAGCCCAAATGCCCAAGGGAGATCACACCAGCGTCAGAGAAAACCCCCACAAGCGAGAGCACGAATGAGAAAACTGACCAACCAACACGTCCCATCCCAACTTATATACTGAGCATGATGCTTTATGGAATGATATACCCCTTTGGTCAGTTTGGGTCAGCTGTCCGGACAGTGTCCCCTCCCTACTGCTCAGAGTGAAGAAGGTGGGAATGCAGGGGCAATATTAGAAAATGAAGAAGTCCTTGACCTGGTACAAATTCTCCTTAGCAACAACTCAAAACACCAGTGCTATAAATACTCTTCTCAGCACAAATCCAAAACATCCCCTCCACTGTTAGCTACTGTGACAATTAACTCTGTCCCAGCTAAAACCAGCACAGGGGCATATGTTTTCCAGAAGGCATACACAATCCCCAGCGTGTTACGGACTGGTTCACGTAACACACTAGTCAATGTGATGAAGAAATAAAGGTATGTTTCAGATACCCGGATCCCAAACTTTCCCAACCATGCTTATGACATGAAAGACAGACAGTGGTTTCCATGCCCATCACTCTGAATGCTGCTGCTGATGTCCCACTGCTGTTACTTCTGCCATTGCAGACCTTTTCCAACTGCAGGGATCACTTCTATAATCCAATTTCTTCATGGTCAGAACACCTCGTATAAGTGACATAATCCCTAGCCTGAGCACTCAGTCACGTGAGCACATTCCTTTCCCATACTCCCATTTTCTAAAACCTCTTCTTCCCACACCAGTTACAAACTCTCTCACTTCATTCGTGCTCACAGGTTTAAGGGATGGGGAAAAGGGTTGCTGATGACTTGCTTCGGCACGGGAGCAAGAATCACTTCTTGTTTCTAAAAGCTATTGTCAACACAAATCTATGTTTTAAAAACACAATGGAATGCGGTCATTTACACTGATGTGATCAATAGTTAAAAAGGTTTTGGAAATCAACATTTCATCATAATCTCCCTTAAGAATACATATTTAATATATTTGCAGTAGAAGTTTGAAGTTTTCTGCTTCAGCTAAGTAATGAGACAAAAATTGGCCCAATGCAGCAAACCGAATGGGTTAGTTTTGCCTATCAATTTCCCCAAGATAGCCAGCAAATTGCTAGAAAGAAAAGCAGGTCAACAGGACTGAGTTTCCTCAGTTCAGCTCAGTGCAAGGAAAGCACAGCTGGCTCAACATCAAATATTCTGCACATTTTCCTTCGTGTAACTATCACACACATTGCCCTAACAGAGGCATGAAAACAAAACATCAAATTCTTCAAACACCATTCAAATTAAGCTCTCTCTGGCTATATTCTTAAGCCTTAATTGGCATTTCAAATCAGCAATTGCATACAAAACACTAACAAATTATTCCCACTCTACTAATCCATTGGTGACCTACATAAGATGTGACTACAAAGCATCTTTTAACAGTGAGATCTGCTGGCATATTCAATTCCAGTTCGTTTAGTGAAGTTGGTCATTTTTTAGATTCTTGCAATTCCACACTAACACCTGCACAGCAGAGGTATCGCACAAGAGCTATACACTTGTGTCAGATGCTTGGCTGTTTGAGAGGCCTTCACCTACCTCCCTTACTGGAAAATATTTACACCACAGCGCAAGGAACCTCCTCGGCTGTCCTCAAGGTATTCACCAAGTAAACCTCTGCTACAAGTCACCGTGTCAGAGCAAGATGCCCATGTCGTGATTCTTTTCACTTAAAACTAGTGGCTATGGCGGCTATAGCCTATATGCAGAATGCATTTAATTCCTTTTAAATTGACAAAAATTGCATCTTCAATTTATGTAGTATCTGTTCATTACTGCATAACAGCTTTAATAACCAAAAGACGCACGCATCCTGGCGCCGACAGAAGGACATTAGCATCATATGCAGTCCTGTTCTGAATAAACAGACTTTATGATACTTAATCTCTCCTTTAGCAGAGACTGCAAATTTCTTCCCTCTCACTGTCAGCAAATCATTTGAAATAATACACGTAAACGGGAAGTAAAAAACTAAAATTGAAGAACGTACCATTTTGAACCGTTCAACAATATTTAAATGTGTAATTGGGTTTATCACTTGTTCAATCATCTAAGTAATATTTCTCTGTGATTTACTACACTTGGTGCGCTCACAGGTGGTGGTTGCAAAGAAATCCGAATTCAGATTTCAAGATAAAGGAATTTCCGGTGGAACACCCACAACAAACTAAATTAAACCAGCCCATTAGGATTCCTTCATAAACAAAAGCTAACAAAACATCCGTCTGGCAACAACGACACATACCGCATTCTTACAAATCGTAGTTTAACTGCAAGCAGCAGACAATTTCTGCCTTATCTGCACAGTGTAAGTTCAAAAGTTACAGTATCATACTCACAGCGAATTCCATAAATCATGAGAGGATCAAGTTGCTTCTTCCCATGCTTCCCTTGGCCTGAAAGGTTGGAGATGGCTTGGATTTCCCGATGGAAGAGATAGTCAAGCAGCGTCAGTGCCATCTTCTCAGCTGTGCGGCAGTTTGTGCTGATGTGCAGCATATCAGCAGGGGTGATGGGGCAACGGACCCGCATCTCAGGGTTATTTTCATCTCCGAGCCATGTCCCATTGGGGTAATCCTCTAAAAAACATAAATGAGATTGTGGAAATTGTAATTGTGGCACAGAATGAAACACTCAGGTTCAAGTTACAGTCAACATTTCCTAAGTTACCATGAGCTCTTCCAGTTTTCTTTGTAGTCCCCATAACCTTCTTTAAAATTCAGCATGACTAATGGTCTCAAGATTTGCTACAGATAAAAAGTTATTCTCAAATCCACACCAATGGTGGCCCAAAGCCACTAATGTTCTGGCCTACACAAGGAACTGATGCAATTAGTCCAAATGTCTGAGTTGCTCTCAGATATCTTTTTGAAGCATCCCATGTTGGAGGTCAACAGCTGAAAAAGCACACTACATACACATTGTTCTCATTCATCAAGTTGGTCATCCCCTAAAAATGAAGATTACTGCAACCCCATAACGTTCTCAAAGTACAGATAATTTCAAGAAACTAACAGATTTGAACCAAGTTTTTCCCCAAAAGCATCAGATTAAAATGAGTCGAACCAAGATTATAAATTTCAGAAATTATAATCAGTAGCGAGCAGTAACTTATTTAGTCACTTAAAAGAGTATTTCAAACAATGACAATCATTCAAAATGTAGCCAGAGATCCCAAACAAAATTTCGGTCTTTCCTCAAATTCACTTGCCAGGACTCTACATTATTTCCTAAACCCACAGTTTACAAGGAACAGGCCCAGCATAAAGATAACGAATCAGTTGCTAATCATCTGCCAAGTGCATCTTCCCTTCTATTCAGGTACAAGGTCATTAGCAGCAGAGCTATCCCTAACTTCTCTTGCCTATACACACATTGTATATATAAAGAAGTTTTTTGATTTCTGTTCCAACCTCTCAGTTTGGTGGGAAAAAGTGTTCATTTTAAGAGGAATACTAAACCCTCACTGGAAATTAATCTTTGCAGACAATGCCAAAAGTTAGTGGATTGAAGACAAAGCAGAAACTAGAAGAGAGCTCATAAGGATGACCAATCCCTACTAAAGTGGAGGATGCAACACAGGACGTAGGAGGACACTGTTATTCCAGATAAAAACAAGACTTCCAGTACAAATCTTAACCGATGCTAACAGGAACTGGAGAGAACAACGTTCCAGGACTATTTCAATGTTCACTGACACAAACCATTTGGATTTGATTTCTATGTTTGCTCAACGCTGCGGAGTAAACCAAAGCTTCCCGACTTAGGAGTCGCTCAGCTCTTCTGTACCAGAGCTTTAGAGTGTTTCATTGTTGTTTCACGCACCTTGAGAATGGCAAAAATGTGAATCAAGTCATGCAATCACATGATTTATCTTTCATGAAATGCCTTTAAGTAGAGTTTCAAAGTCAGAATTTCCTGTTTTCCATAACCCTTCTTGCCACAACTCGGGTGACCAAGTTCAGACAGATGAGCCTCTCCTTTTCACATTGAACAGGACCCCTGAGCAAGCAGCATCTTTATTTCCAACCACTGGCACAGGTTAAGCAGCCTGTGTTTTACTAGACTACAGGTCAAAAGTATGCAATAAAATGTAACATAAAAGCAACTCAAACACTAAAACACACTTTTCGAACAAGACCTTTGGGCTGAGTCATACGACGTGTCAGATGGAAGTTTATTGCATTGAAAAATGAGAGTATGAAGCAAACGTTAGATTATGCCATACTGTTATATCATTCAGAGATCAGATTATCAACTACAATAATTTATAAGGATTAATATTCATTGCTGACGTACGTAGCAGGTAGGCCCTCAAACTTTCTTTTGCTGAAGTCAGAACTTCATGCTCCATTCTGAACACGCTTTTATACACTCACAATTTTTTTTAATGTATATTTAAGTTGAACCTTACTTCTTACCACGAGCTATGTAATAGGGCACACTAGTTCTTTTCTGCTTACAGTGCAGGTGCCATCTGAAAAATAAGGTGGTTCAGACTAATTATGGCTTGTTTTGAATGCCACTGTGTCTGGCCTCACCACAAGTCTGGTTAACATTATCAGAGAAAACAACAGTCCGTTCCCAAAGATAAATTGACTGGTTTATAAAAACTTGGGCAGAGCTGGCAAAGCAAAAACATCTCTGAATAAATGTGTAAGTTATTCAAAGAAATTCTAGGAAGCCTGAGTAGATTGTTCTATATCCTATCAAAATCTTACTGCCTTCTCAGTTCACAGAATTACTATTAGTTACTACTACTTATGGAACACCTTTCACCTGCAGTCCCGTTTTACAAATGCTATCAACCTAGAGGAACCAAAGTTTGGTTTTGGGTTTTTTTTTTTCCAATTTGCAAATAACATCCTTTTTTTCTTACTGGCACAGAGTCTAGAACATACTGTTTTTACCATGTTCAACTGCTCTTTTATTGCTAACAGCCTGGAAAAAAAGACACTATCTTGTTATTCTGACCTACAAACACATGCCCCACATCAAATTCTCTCTTGCATTTCCCTCCTGCTTTAAAAGCTTGCACAGAATTTGCTTTATAATCATTTTGCATGAAGTGGAACTTGCATGACTCAAACGTGACTCTACGTCTCACTGCAACTACTCGAGGGCACGCAAGCTAAACTACTCCTTATCATACACAAAAATAATTCCTACCGGCCTGCCAACACATCTGGCACTTTGCTCAGAGCAAATATGAAACTGGCACACAAAAAAACTGGTGAAGAGAGGAAGTACAGTGCCAGTTATGAGGGAGGAAGAACTGCTCTGAACAAGTGGGGTAGAACAGGAGAAGGCGGGCTGAATAAGGAAAGAGAGGAAAAGACTGCGAGTTTGATGGAAGTTCTCTCTCTACAATTAAGTACATAAACACTATTGATTAAAGCTGCATCATTTGAAGCTCCTGGCACTCAAACGTCCTTTTATGCTTACTGAAATGGTTCCTTACATGTATTACCAGGCATTAGATGTAATATCTAGACAGAATCTAGATGAGTCGGGTTATTTAGGACACACATTGCAACAGCCAGATACCGGGTCAGGACTCAATATACAGCTGCTTCTATTCCTTGAAAGCTACCAAAACACAGACAACATGTAAAGGGCTGGGGAGGAAGAACACAGTTACAGAACACACTTTGCTTAAAAATAATGAAGCATAAATGCACACATTCATCTGTAATTCAGTTAATCACACACCCTTTCTGGTTTGCCCTGAAGTGCATTTCTCCCGTTAATTTTCCCAATGGCAGAGTGTGGAGTGCTATGTGGAAAGGGACTTCCCTGTGTTTCTCTACACCAGTATGATATCGTCGGAGAAGTGGCTCTTGATCATTTCTATTTCCAGCGTTAAAAGTCCTGACACTTTTATCAGATTCCCTCTCCGTACTCAGAAGCTCATTTCACTGACAGACTAATTTCTAGCTCCTCTTCAGTGTTTTTTAAAGATCAGAAAATTTGCCTTTATCTCCATTCTACTGAATCCAGAACTAGTTTGCTTTTTAATGCTGTTTTCAAATCTTTTTTACTGTATTAAGTCCATTTCTTTTATCTCACCACACAGCTGACCATTCCGGCGTTTCGGCAGGCACACACGGGAAGACAAGAGCCAGCTGGGGCTGCTGCACAAACACGCATTTCTATGGAAACAGGACGAGCGAGCTTTAAGGTTAGTATCAAGAGAACCTATGTCAAGAGAACAAAAACCAGACAAGAGTTGCCATGGCTTTCAGATTCACTCTCGATGTACGTGTTTTCCTGCCCAGGGAGATGACAGACACTTCACTGTTACTCACATCTTCCCATCGGGACATGGTCCCCGAGTCTGACACGTGAGCATTAGCAGTAAGACGAGAAGCAAAGCTAGGCTCCCCTCTTGCTAGCTGCTGTCAATCACTCCCTTAAAACAAGGCAAAACCTGCCCACATGAACACTTGAATTAACATGTTCCATTATTGTGAGTAGTTATGTTTATTATACTAACAAGGCTGGGTGCAAATCTGGCATTCGCCAGAGAAAAAAAAACTACTAGTAGCTGCAGTACAAAGGCAGAAAGATGAATTAACCTTAGAAAAATACCCAAAAAGCCCAAATCCCAACCTACAAAAATAAACCCCCATTGCTAGAAAAATTAAATCATTTTTTGGCTGACGGGTAGAGACTCAACATCATCATTATAACAAACTGACAATTAGCCTGAGTCCTTTGTCCCAGCAAGAGCTCACCGGGTAGCGATTAACTGACAGACTACAGAGCGCTGGCTATATTAGCTAACACTCACTGAATATAAGGAACAGAGTGACAACGCGGCCATAAGCTAACCTATAAACCTAGCGATGTGATTTAAAGCCTGTGCTAAAAGGAAGGTTAAAGAACTACCTTTAAAGCTTCACTCACCAAAACCGCCTCCCACCACAAAAAGCAGTTAAGACGCTGGGAGTTCTGGCAAAAGGAAGCGGAGAACACACACATCCACGGACATCAGAAACCCTCACCACAGAACGGGAGTTTTTCAGCTAACTAGGGAAAAAAAGGTCCAATTTCTGCGTGAATATAAAAGATAGCCAGAAGAATCTCACGCCCCGGGTGTAATCTCTGTACGGCACAAAAGACTTATTCCAGTTAACTTCTAAGCCTCTAAGGGGGGAAGAGGGGATCACTGTACGAGACGCTCGTGGTTTCTTCGGTTGTCTAACGGGCAACACAGCACAGAAGAACACGTGTGGGTGTGCAGTACCAAGCAGACCTGCTCAGCAAACCCTACCGTGTGCACAGAAAGTCTCAGCGTGGCATCAGCAAGATCGCTCGTTTGCTAAAAGGCAGGCATCGGGTTTAGCACATGGTTAAATCCGTGGAAGAAAGGGGATCGACTTGTTTTGTGACTCACGGAAGGCCAGGGAGTTGATTCAACAGAATAAGAAAATGAGGACTATGCAATCATCTAATTTAAAACAGCCAGCTAAGAAAAAAGATAAAATTGAGATTATTAAAATCCATGGATTTATAGGCCTTTTTAAACCCTTAATGTGTTTCATGTCAGGAAGTCAGATTTCTAATTTAGTTTTTTTCCCCCACTTTCTTGTTTATTGCCTTTTTGGTATGTTTAACTTCACCCAGTGGACCAGACTGTTAATTCCAAACATGACTGTGACAGGTATCTGGAAGAAACCGTTGTTCACTTGTTTGCTCCCAACACCCAAAAAGTCTAAACAATTCAATTTCTATAGTTCTCTCCGGCATTAACAAGTCACTGAAGCTCCGGAAGTCTCAGTGTCTTCCCATTAGCTCCAGATAATATTGTTTTAAATAGCAAACTTTTTGTACCTTAGAAGTTCATTCTCGCTGTCTGTATCTGGCCATAAGGAGCTTGGCAGGAAAAGCGAAGTGCTGCACATCATGATCATATAACATGCGAGATTTGATCTTACAGTGAACTGGAAAATCCTACGGACAGACAAGCTGGGGCCATGTACAAATAGCTGCTTGGATTCACATTTGGAAAGCAAATTCTGAGCACTATTTAACACTACCATTGCAAAAGGACTGTTTCAGATGCATAGCTGAGGAGACAATATGTAACTAAACAGTTTTGTTTGGAAAAATATTAATCATCGTTTAATTAACACACTGTGCAGACCAGTTTTCCCTTATCTTCCCCAAAATACACGTTAAACTTCTAATTATTTTTGGTAGTCTTAAAATGCAGTGAAAGGAATGCAGAAGAAGCAGATACAAAGCTATCACATATGGTGCCAAACATCCTATGTCAGTGTATCAAGTGTAAAAGTTCACTGAACCAAAACCTAAACCAAGGGATCTTGCCTTTTTATTTATCACTTCAAAACAGCTTTCATGAAGCTCTGTTGAAGAGCGTTTCATATACTTGGGAGATACTAAGGACAGTGTGTTTCTTTCTTCGCGATTTCAAAGTCTTGGCTTTAGCATAGGCATTTTTTAAAATATCTGCTTTTAAAGCAGCACAGTAATGCTGAACAGGACATTCTTACACCACAAAGATGAGAGAGGTCCTGCTCTTTCTTCCCTTCCATATTGAAAGACAGGACAGTAACTCTATTGTGACAGATTTAAAAGAATAACATAACATGCATTCATGTTTCAGGAACAGATGCTCCTCTTGTTTGTAGAGTAAATCACAGATTAAATGTTTTTAACGTTACCAAATACAGAATATGCTGAAGAACAGCGTTATTGCAACATTCCTTACATCTTGAAGCCCTCTGTATCCTGAAAGCAATATCTAGTATTAACCAAAATAATGCTTTCTTCTCCTGGAGAAGTGTGCAAGTATAATCACAGTGCCTGTAAACAACTTAGGGTTGAGGAGTAAGTATTCAACATTTGAGCTCTGCTGAGCTAAATTGAAGCAGCTGCATAAGTTAATGGGGTTTTTTCTATATATAAGGTGCATAAAAAACCAAATTCTGTTTTTACCAATATTCTAACGTGACATTTTGAAGAGCAAGTTCTTGTAAGGTTTTTCAAAATAAAATTCAACACCTTCAAAGGAAACACAAAAGGGCCTGATCGCAGCAAAACTAATTTATTTTTTAAAAATTAGTAATTATATTTGGACATTATCTATTCTCTGCTTTCTGATGTTTTTCACATATTTCTTGGTAAAACAGTACTTAAGAATGTAAAATTTTGAAACTGTTATTTAGTGCAAGCTCAAGTCTTAGCTCTTTATGAACCAAGTGTCATCTTTTATACACTTTCCAAGAGGTTTATCAGCAAATAAGAAATCACAAGCAAGCAACAGCCACACTTCGACTGTTTCCTATAAATCCAAGAGTGTAACACTCTTAAATCAGAATCAAGCATTGAAGAAGGACCTACCTACGTAAGTACAGAACAAATACAACATCCTTAGCCAGTAATTTTACAATCCAAGAATAAGGCAGGAGACAATAAGTCAGAGAAGCAGGAAGGTGACAACAGGCATGGAGACGTAGGGATCACCGACTATCACTAAGCTTCATGTCAACACAACGGTGCCAAGGAGTAGGGAAAGATGGGCTTAAAATGACGAGTTTTGAAAATCATATTTGTAATAGCTTTCTGCACGTAAGGCCAGAGAGAAGACCTTGCAGTAAAAAAGACAGGAGGTAACTGGAACCTGGACAAGAGAGGTATTTGCATCTCAGACGTTATCTGTTAGGAACATAAAAGGTTGCTTTTAAGCACTGATCATTGGAAAATCTGCTCACCATTCTTACCAAAACTTAGCTGTTCATAGCTACTGCAACGTGATTTCTTCATCTAATGGTAAAACTCTTCAGTTAAAAAGTTCAGACAAATATATTTGAGAACATCAGAGTATTTTCTAACAGATTTGTGGTGAGCATGAAAGTGCATATGGCTGCCAGGTTACAGCTCAGTCAACTGAAAACCAACCCTGAGCAGGATTACAGGCACATACCAGTAGGAGAGAATGCATAAAAGTCAGAAAACAACATAGGTACTTAATAGCGTAGGTTTAAAACTTGTGTAATTTAAAACTCGTGTGGATCTAATGTTCTTCACAGTCTTATTTTTTGCAGCGGTAGACAAAATCCAAAAGAATTCAGTGATTTCAGTATGAAAATTGTCCTGAACAGAGGCTATACAAGAGGCCTTACTCCCCACGTAATCCACTAGTACCAGGATCTTCAGAGATATGAAGGCCTAAAAAATTGATTTGCAAATGAAGTTCTGTGCAAGAAGGATACTAAAAATCAGCTGTAGCATTTTAGGTTGGTGAAATCCAATTCAGAGTCTAAAGACCTCTATAAATGTGCAAGAATTCTGGAAAGTACAGAAAAATAGTCTCCCCAAAATAAGAGTCTAAACTTATCCTTCCATTACCACCCTGGAAGTGTAAGTAGGACAATATCTGAAAACTGCAGAGGAAAATTGAGTAGTGCCATCACTTCATGTCACACAAACTCCCACGCAACTATTAAAACAAATAAAAATTAGCACGTTTAGTATCTAAAACTGTACCAGTGAAATGAATGAAACCTCTTCCTGTGCCATCTTTGCTTTGCGTAACACACTGAACTGTGCAAAGCTGGAGGGTGCCCCTGACATTTAAGTCACACAATTCTGCACAGCTTCAATACACCTGAGAAAAGTCTCAACTCCATTCCAATCACAGCAGAACAGACGGACAAAAGTCACTGCGTTATAAACCCCTTAACACACATAACAACTAAATCCCCACAAGCACAAATGGACAAGCAAGGGGTTTCGTAACAGTTTCTGAAGATTTACAACAGTTAATTACAAAAATAACATGTACGTAGGTGCAAGGCCAAAATGATGATGTTTTAAAAATGTTCTTCATTAATCAGTTGCTTAGCATTTTAAAGCATAATTAAAAAGCTCACGATAAAAAAAGCACAACTGTGTTGAAACTGAGCATCTGCTGTACTCCACAACTACAGTAAAACACACATTCATGTCAAAACTAACTGGAATTTTAAAGAGCAAAAACACATCTATCAACTGTTGACGTTTACTTTAAACACTTCTCAGTGATAAATGTTTGTTTCTTACTCCAGCGGAGTACTTCCAATTTCTAAAAGCCTGAAAGAAACCATCTACATGAAAACAAAGGTGTGCCTCCTGATGTAAACCGCTTAGCTGCGTCTCTCCCACAATGCAAGAGCTACCTACGTAGTTCTGATGCTTTAAAAGACAGAGAAAGAGAGGGTAACCAGACTCGAGATTCATTTTGTTACTGCACTGTGGGTAAGGTCGGGTTCACAACTGCCAGAGGAGCTCTCCAAAAGCTCTTCCAAATCAGAACTTCTTAGCTAATGTTATAACTAAGGTAATTATACAACAAAGACCTCTGACTTGAAACAACAACTCTTCGTTAAAGACAATTCCTTTTTAAACATCATTAATGTATTGTATTAAAAATACAAGGAGGGGATTTTTTCCTAAATCAGAATAAGAAGAATGGAGATGGGTGACGATTAAGTCAATTAGACCTTACAGACCGCATTTAGAATTAGCATTTCAGCATTGCTTGAGCAGTGTAAATGACCAGAATAGCGCAGCTCAGACACAGCTTTATTTGGTAGGCTGTATGTTTGCTGTTTCAAGACCTTTCTGCTTTTTCACTTCCACTCAAATGTGAGTTCAGTAGTGGGTCACACCTGGGCTTCTTCATGCAGTACCTTCTTCCGGTACCGTAAAAAAAAAGTGTCTATAGTTTGACTTAGGATTTAAATAAAGGGTCCAGTCCAGATCCCAGGAACCCAAAGATTCAAAGGTAATCAGTTTTAAGTGGATGTCCCTCCCTCATTTAAACTCTGAGAGGATCAGTGGCACTTAATTCTTGCAAACAGTGTTTCTGGAAGAAGATATCTTCTTAAAAGAGAAGTTCGGTAAAACAGAGTTTTGAGCTTTGTTCTTAGTATTACATTATCCTCCCATTTGTAGAGAAGTAACTTGGTATCTAAAGAACGTGGTTATACACTTACACTCCCGTTTACACACCCATACCAACTGCTCTTCTCTAATTCCCCCAGAAGATCCACTTGGGCTGCAACAAGCTGAAAAGACACACTCTAACACAGGCATTCGAAACCACAACAGATTAATCGCTTTTGACAGCGATTAGTATCCATGGGGTAAAATTACAAGTGAAATGAAAACACACTATTTCTTAGTCGGCTGAATAAGGATACACTCGATATTTTCTATGCCAAAAATGAGACATTAATAAAATGAGTAAGTCACTTACTAGTACACTTTCTATCCAATTTTAATTTGATTTTACACTGGTAATTCAATACTGAACAATCTATGCTTGGTGGGTTTCATCTTCAGTTGTGCAAGATTACTCCATGAACACCACTTCTAGAACCACAGTCCAGTGAACACATCAGGTGTTGTTATTTCTACTACCATCCTCTCATGTAAGGACATTAATTATTCCAAGGTGAAATCTGGGAAAAAAAAAATCACAAAATCTTGCAAAATAAAAATCAGTATCTCTGGATGCTCTCATAAACAAGCATCTTAAAACTGACACTTTGCAGCCCATTAACTGCATCTGTGAAATGGTCACCATTTTCACAGAGTCAGAGTGAGAGGGGTTGGAAGGGACCTCTAGAGATCATCTAGTCCAACCCCCTGCCAGAGCAGGATCCCCTAGAGTAGATCACACAGGAACAAGTCCAGGGGCTTTGGAAAGTCTCCAGGGAAGGAGACTCCACCACGTCTCTGGGCAGCCTGTTCCAGGGCTCTGTCACCCTCATGGTGAAGAAGGGTTTCCTAATACTGAAGTATTTCCAGTTTTCTGAAAAGCAAATGAAAGAACCAAGTAACTTGCTCAGAGAAAAGTGAGAACATGCCCTACTGCACACACAAAAGGAGTAACATATAGCTGCAGATAGAATGAAGTCAGATTGTTCAGTCAGCAAAAACCCACCAGTCCTTACTCTAGACCATTACTGCAACTGGGAACTGGACTCCATGCTTCTGTATAATGATTTTTCAGGAATAGAAAGGCAATAACACTAACATTTTTTAAACCACCATATGTGATTGAATGCTCTTTGAAAACAGCCAGCAGAGAGCAAACAATGCCTTATATAAATCTTTTAACTAAACTCTGAAAATACCCACAGATCAATGCCATATCCAAAATCAGCTAAAGCTCAAGTGTAAACTGGGTGCAGTTCTGCTTTCTGGACACAAGACAATGGATAGGAGGCACACTGAAAACCTGTTGTTTAGTCTCAGGCCATGAGGGCCGTTCTCAGCCCCCCTTACAATCGACATTCCCTTGAGCAACGCAAGTGACTCCGAATTCTTTCACCAACAACGAAAGCAGGCTGATGGGTGCTGTAACTTTTGCCTCTCACTGCTGAAGAAAACAAGTCTGCACAACAGACCTATTATTCTTCATCACTTCCTTTATTAATCATTTAATTTCTGTGACATACTGCAGGCTGGTTCGCTTAGCATTCCTTCTGCGCAAGCGGCCCTCTCAGCTCCGCGAGGGCAAGAGGAAGGTGTGGGGGATTACTAATCTGATTCTCAAAGCGTTCATCAATCTCGGAGAGATTTTTAATGGATGAGCGTTCTAAAGGTCTGAAGAAAATCAGATCTGAAGACATTAATGGATTAGCTCTTTCTTCAAAATTTACATATATACAACAACGTGTGGATCTGTGCCAAACCACCAAGTCAAAAAGGGCGTTAGAGAACAAATACCCTCCTAAAGCTAGAAACCTTGTGCCTGGCACAGCTGACACTGAGCTGTACGAAATATTAACAGACTTCACAGAGGCTACGTTTTACATGTATTTTCACATCCAAATATCAGTACTATCTGCAACACGATCCATTTTGAGACGAACTCCTCAGACAGTCTCAGTCTCCTTTAATTCCACACTGACCCAAAATAAAACACCCTTTGGAAGCAACATACACCCTTTGTCTTGACATACAAACATAACAGAACTGAAATGCTCTTTGTAATATGCATATGTTGTAGGAGTATCCATAATAAACTGAAGAACCACAGGTCTTGGAACAACATTTTCAGAAACAATCTTTGGTGCGTGAGACTTTCAGCAGACTGACTTCTCAAGGTTTCTAAGTATTCAAGTTTTAAAGCATCTTGTTGAATTGTTAGCCAGTTCTAACATCTCTGAAAGCAGTCTTAAATACTTAGTTTCAGGCCATTTTAATTAATCCTTACCACTAATTGTATCCTAACCTGTTCACATACTTTTACCAATGGCTGGAGATCATGCAGAAGAAACTGAATCACTCCTAAATTAAAGCCCTTCTGTTTCAACTTTAGAGACCAAAATAGCAACACAGTTATCTCTTAAGAACAAAGGTCACCTCCTAAATGCATTCTGTTGCAATAATTCCCTGAAACAGCTTACTCTTCTCTGGTACATGAATGTAAATATGAACTTCCACATCCAGAACACGACTTAAGTAAATATTCAATAAATATGCTTGAGAAAGTAATTCGGAAAATTATTAAATTGAAGTCTAGGATTCAAATTACATCTCTATTTAAAAAAAAAAACAAACCCTCACACTGATACTTTCAAAGTAATCATAAAACATAATTTATCGTGCTGTTTTCACCTAAAACTCAGCATCCCATATATCATCTTGTTTGCGATTAAAATATAGCAGGTAACATGGATTTCACTTATTTCCAACCACATAAAGTACAATATAAGGCTAGTCTAAAATTCTTAATTTCACTACATTTGATTTTTGTGTCCAAGACTTTCAGAATTCTCAGAAAAATCTGGCACTATACACTATCCTGTTAACACTGTTTCTAATATTAATTTACTAAAATTGTTTATAGTTGCAAAAATAACTATTTTACGTTCATAAGAATTACACAAGTGCACTGTCATAGAAACATCTGAGTCATAATAAGTTACAGGAAGAGGTGGACTAGTAGGTTTTATTTCCCAGAGAAGGCATTTGTTTTCCTGAAACAACATTTCAACTTGGTGATAGGAAATCCTGCAAGTTGGATATATTAAAGGGTTTAAAATATAAAGCTACACTGCTGTAGTGGGGCACACTTTTTATATTTTACAAGTAATTTTAATTAGCTGCTCTGCCTGCAAAACTAGAAAAATGAAAAAAAACATCCCCAAAACACCGGAACGATTCATTGGGATGCATTCGCTCCCACATGGTGCTTGCTGTGCTGCCTAACAATTCAAGGTTGGACCCCTGACATGATCTCTGAAGCTTCCAGTTGAATCTTAGTTCATTCCACCACCACACCGACTTTGCTCAAGCAGCCTTATTGTTAGATTAGCATACCTTCAGAGTTCAGCGTAATAAGCGTGACATTGTTCCCAATACTTTGGCTTCCTAATTGTCCGCTGTTGGAAACTGAGTCACTGGCCTCAGAGCCACTCTCTCCGTCTTCATTGTGACTGTCATCATGCCCTGGAACTTTCACCACTATGGTGTTCTGCCTACGTCCAGGAACAGCACTACGGAAAAGAAAAGTACATAACTTTGGGAAAACGCAATCCTTCATCAGGAATAGCACCATTATAAGGGAACCAAACACACTAATTGGCAAAATTAAATGCATTCTAAAAGCATACTCTTTTAAACAAGCCTACTCTATCCAGCATAATAAAACTGAAGCAGAAGTAGTAAGTTTTAGATGCACAATTTCTAAATCTGCATCAATGGAAAAGCCTATCTATGTCAAAATAATATTTAAATAATTTATTTAAACATTTTTTAAGAACACTTTCCACCCAGAATCTCCAGTTCCACTTCATTTCAAATTTACTTTAGACAGTACAATTCTAACAAGCCTTCCTGGCCCACTGCATATTCCTTCTTCAGTTGGTTCAATACACAATCCTGGCATATTCCCAAGTGATCGTGCATCCATGTATAAAAACTGTACCTATGGGCACTCACTCTTTCAACTGTCAGCTGCCAACTAACACTGACCTCATGCCAGATCATCCAAGATATTCCCTCCCCATCAGGAGCGATGCATTGCTCTGTACCTCTAGTGCCAATATGAGGCTTCCCTGGGCAGAACTGTCAGCCTGATAAAATATCCAAGTACCAGCTCAATGCTTGTCCCCCCACTATTACCTATAACGTTCCTTATTTTGCACTTCAAATTGCTGCAGAGGCTGATATTGATCTGTCAAAGGAGGGAACGAAGGGGGAAGATTCCCGTAAGTGCTACTAACTTGCTAAGGATATTCTCCAGAGAATCCGCTGCTCTGCTCAATGGCTCTTCCTGCCCAACCATCTTGGCTACAATTGAATTCTGCCGGTCGTTGTTCAGTATTACTGTAGTCTGAGGGACAACACTACAAGACAAAAATCAGAGAGGAAAATGGAATGTAAAGGAGCATACCTTATAAATAATACATTAACACAGGCCTATGGTTTAAACAGCCTACTTAAAAACAGAGACTGCCTTCCTCTTTCTGCCAGCGTCGCGGTTATGTATCAAATGCTAAAGCTGGTAATCCATCGAATTTGACACCTCTACCATTTCAAGTACTCAAATGTTTTTCAGAGGACGGATGGCTTCATTGGAATTATAGAAAAATCCATGACCCCTGGCAAAGCGATAAAGAATTCATCAACTCGAGATTCACGGAAGTCTGTAAATCACAGCTCCAAAGAGCCACCGAATTCTTGGTTTTGAGAAGCCCAAGAGTGAGTATTTTCAGAGATACTACAGCCAACTTACATGGTAATACACCATTTTTAGTAGAATAATTCCTAGGAAACAAAATGTAAATGTGTTTATTGCAAAATAGGATGATGAGCTTAGTTAAAAAGCACATATTGTCTTCCGGGGCTGGGGACCTGTGGAGGGCAGGGAGACAAGACTGGTACCAGGGTCATCAGAGCAGACCAGGAACAGGCTGTAACTTTAAATAAATGACAAGACTAAACTATTTCTTGTCTGCATTTCACATACAAAACCCAAAAATCTAAAACAAACAGAAAAGCATTTAGTGCACAAGAAACCAGGAAGCCTTCTGTATCACTTATGATGACAAGGTAGAAGGAAATAACTAGAGAAGTGTTGCACGGAAAAATGCACCAGGTCTACACCGTAATACAAAGGTAAATACAAATTAAATAATTGTCTCCAACATGCAGCTTATCATTTAATTTGGTTTCAGAGATTAGGAACATTATTCCCATGCCATTAGTCACTATTCTAAGGCATGGGTTTGATATTTAAGACTCTTTCCACTGTGCTCATGGGAAATTTGAGAACTAATGGTCATTTATTTTTCCTAACTGTATTCCTTGGCTAATTGTTAAAACACGAATTAAACAAATTTGATGACAGCAACCCTCTGTCTGTTTCGGCTGTAACAGAGCGCCTGCCTGCTTGAATATTCATCTGTCTACAGAAGACTAAGCGCTAAGAAAGCCATCATTAAGGCCTGAAGATAAGAAACTGTCCTAAGAGCTAACAATCAATGGATCCCAACTTTGGCACAGATAAAATGGTTGACCACAGGTTTTTTGGAGACAGAAAGCCACAGGACCTAATGCCCTGCCTCCCTCTTACTGCATCTGTTGCTAGCAACAAATGGGATTCCTCATGGGCTGCCAACGATCCCTTGGACTGCAAACTTTGGGAAGCTCTGGAAGACGTCTGTCTAACCAGAGACAAGTACAGACTGTGCTACAGCTTCTCTCGTGTGTGAAGCTCGAACTGTAGTCAGCAATAAACGGCGGCGTTCTGCTGCGTACTTTTTTTAGTTGCTATCCAGAGGACAGGGGTTTATGATGCTTTCATAATCACCTTTTCAAAATTTTCTCCGTTATCAAGGGGGAAAAACGCGTATTTTTTTATTTTTAAAAAATGGCAACTTTGGCCTAGTTTCCTAGTGCCAGCACTGAACAATTTTTAAAAACACTCCACGCAAACACTTGATAAAATACCAGTATGTGGCAATGCCGGCAGTCCTCCCATCTAGCAGCAATACGCATTCCCGTTACATTCCCCAAATTGTCCAAAGAGCTACATTTGAAGTTTTAACAGGCCAGTTTAAAATGTTCAAGAATTTTACACTTCCTTTTAGACACTGTTCTTTATCACCATCTTTCTTGCAATCACTTCTGAAGGCCTGTTTAAAATGTCACTTACCAAAGCTTATTTTTAATGAACACTCTGAATAATTAATTTCAGCTGTAGAGATAAATGCAATAAAATTACATTTATAAAGTCCTTGGGATTTTGCTCATATTAAGTTTATATTTGAAAAAAGAGCCTTAGCACTAAAAATTGGCATAGAATAAGGAAGAATTGGGGGGGGGGAGGGGGGGGGCTTGTGTTGTCGTAGTGTGTGCCCTTTTATTTTTTTAAAGGAGTATTCATTTTTAAGGAAGACAATCTAGAGTGAGCTGGATGGTATATGGCTAATTTAAGAAAATTTAGAATAAGCGACTATTTTGTACAATCCAGCAGCACAGATTTATCCCATCTTCAGTAGAGCAATCTACATTCAAGCTTGCTTACTTCAACGCATATACATTTATCCCTAAACAAACACCCATGAAAACACTGGCTCCTCTCTAGGAATTAACTTTTCCCAGTTAGTAGAGTGGATTATTGGCAGGAAAAATTCACAGTTGTTTTGGGAGGAGCCACTAACTAAACATACCATTTTACTGACTCGTATTTTCCTGGCTATACAGCACAAAGGCAAAACCAGACACCACATACACAGGGAAAACCTGTGTAACACGCAACAACCACCATCCAATTGTCCATCAGTTGTTTCACATTTGAAAATGAACTGTTACCAAGTTGTAGGGATTCAAAGAACCTGTAAAACAGTTTGGGAGGGAACAGTCACACTAAGCACAGTGCTACAGAACAGCTAAAATAAGCATTTGGAAATGTTCAACACAGCACAACAAATCCACATCCCGTAATTAACCTTCCTCCATGAGTAACCCACCTGAGTAGGAACTCTACAGCTAGTTTGAAAATAACTGAATGAAGTTCCTTGTCTGTTACCAGGAATCACGAGTGTTGGATAAAAGACTATTTCATCTTCGGCACCAACTAACACAGAGACGCCAGTAAAACTCACTGGGTTCTTTTTCAGTCTTAAAGGAAAAGGAATTTCTTATGTTTAATGCTTAACTCCTGAAGAACAACACTTTCAAAAGCTGTCTGCATGAGGAGGGTGAGGTAACCCTTCAAAAGGTCATAAATGTTAACCGAGAAACTACAGTTCTGGTCCATATTCTACGTGGAACAAGAATAGCTACAGAATCTGCTGAGAAACTCTGAAAACGAGGCACCACGAGGCAGGAATTTTTCAGAGTTGATGCTGTGAAAGTTGAACAGTTACTTAACCGGAAGACAAAGAAAATCACAATTGGGACCAATACAAAAAGGCGCCATTATGCTTGAAAAAAGGAGAATTTCACAAGATTGCCTTAGACCCCAATTTGTACACAGGAGAAAGATATCCATAGGATTCCCCATGCATCTGGGAACATGCTTCCCATTAGCTTTCCTGCGAGATGTTCTATTCTCTGTTTTCAGATTTAATTATTGTATAGAGACAACAATAAGAAATCTGCTGAATCTACATGAAATTAAACAAGGAATTCTGTGCAATGGCAAAATATTGGGCCAACCTGACAAAATCCAGAGGAACCCATGAAAACGTATTACAGCCTAGTGCATCCTTACTCTGGATTATTCCTATTTCTTTTTTCAAGTCTGTACATCGCCACTGAAGATGAAACAACCTTAATCATTATTTATGTACTAAAATACAGAAAACAAACAAAAAAAAAATCACAAAGGAGGAGGAGGAAAGCTGCTGATATTCACTCAGACCCCAAATGAAGCAATTCTTTCTATGAGTAATGCCAGTACTACACTCACGGAGAAGATGGAAAGAAAATATTAAGAGGGGTCAGGGGGAGTGCTTCAGAAACCCCGTGCTGCTGCAGAGGCTTCAGTACTTTCCATTTGTGTTCACATATTCCTTTCCCCATAAGCATTAAAACTTGGAGAGACTGGTTCTGCAATTTGCCTGTTCTTGGACACAGCTTAGTAAAAAATTTAAAATGCAGGCAACCTACAGACATTGTATTTTGGGAAATTTTTTTCAAATGCATTTTCCGAAATAATCTGTTAAATCAGTTAATTAAAGGTGAAAGTGCTTCTAAAAAATAAACATACCAGATAACGATTTTCACACATGCATATTTAGCCTCTGCTTTTTTATTATTATATAAAAGGACATTCTATATTTTGCATAAGAAAATTGCTGCCAAAGGTAATTTTCTGTATGGAAAACGTGTGAGTCATAGATATGATCATTAGACTTAAGTGTTGGTTTTTCACTGCCAATAACCCATCAGTCACACAGAATGCAGCCAGTGACATAAAAGAACCTTTGGCAATACCAGGACCATCATCTCGTCCTCTTCCCAGATGAGGTTTTCCTTTAGAGAGAAAAATAAAGCACAAGGAACTGACATTTCTAT
The DNA here is from genome assembly GCF_000690775.1 of Eurypyga helias. NCBI lineage: Eukaryota > Metazoa > Chordata > Aves > Eurypygiformes > Eurypygidae > Eurypyga > Eurypyga helias. Next base: position 53,304 of record NW_010260848.1, read on the forward strand.
CTTCCATAAGGTACAAGATCAAAAGCGTTTCTCCAAATGGATGAAAATTACTTGTGGGAAAACTTTGGAGTGAAATTTTCAGGCACAAAGTTATTCTTCTTGTTTTCCTAGACACACTAATATAGACCAGATAACTGAATGTTTACAGCAGTGCTCAATCAGTTAAAGAAAAGGAAGAAGAGAGTCCTCTGTTACCATTCATGAGCCTCTGTGACCATGTGCACATAGGTAAATCAGAGCTCGGAGACTTTCAGCTAGCCACAGCGTCAGGAAATGCTGCCGCCTGTCCGCGTAACGCTTTGCCGTCCCTACAACGTCTGGAAGGCAGGGCTTCTCACCCTGTCCTTCTCACCTTCCTCGAGCGCACGTATTAGAAGGAGACGCAGGAGAAGAGATGAGGAAGGCAGGAGTTGGAGTTACTCCCGGCACGCTGCTTGTACTAAAGCTCTCCAGCCAGACACAGCCTTAAGGAAAGCAAGTCTGGGAAAGAGACCTGGAACACTAGTATTTTCCCGTTTACTGCTGGGGACGAACACAAAGACTGAAAACGTGTCGCTCACATGTGTGGGGGCTCTGGAAGAATGAAGAAAAACTACATTTTTTTCAAATTACATAGAAAAACACCATTTTAGAAGTGTGGTGGTTTCCTTCTGTTTTTATCTTTCCCCAACACTTGTGTTCACCTTTAAGAACAGCCACTCTTTGGATCTTTTCATCGCTGTTAAGGAAGATAATGTTAAAATGCTCCTTCCTCTTGATGACCACCTGCTTCCTCGGCCTTCTGCACACACAGTTAAGATTCCCTTATCCAAGCAGGAATAAGAACACTGACTTATGAATTTACACTATGGTGTACGTGAACGAAACCACAAACCAGCAAAGCATACACAAAATTCCTCGGGGTTTGTGCCAAAAAAATGAACGCAGCCCCTCATCTGCCCAGAGAGAGACAACTTGCCCACAACCAGACCATTCACCAAGATGAAGACCAGTGGGACACCTGCTGTAGGGAAGAGCTGTATGGGCAACTGAAGAGTTAAAGTTTTAATGTCCCTAAACCCTGCATTCGCCTAGTCACAGCCAATTGCCAGAAAAGCAGCAGTGTTATCCATCATTTTCAGTAAGAGTTCAGTCATCAAAAATTATCTTTGGATTCTCTGCATCTGGAACATCACATCAGAGCAGACATTGTAAATAAAGCGCTAATGATTAGGTCCTGTAAACAGACAAGCCAAAGTACACCAGCCATCTCTGGAGAGAGGTTCATGGATCTGAACACTGAGAAAGCTGTAATCAATTTATAGGAAAGATAAAGCGAACGCAGTATTTATTAAAACATACTGTTAACAGTTTAAGAAAATACCATATTTTCAGCTCAAGCAAGTAAGAGCCAGACATCTTCCAAGTTGCAAAACACATCTATAGAGGTTACTGTACTCAGCCTTACCTACAGAGAGAGCCTCTGAATTGGCTGAGTCAAACACATTAATTACTAGCTTTAAGACCAATTTCATCAAGCAGTTTTAAAAGCTGTTAAGATCTGTTGTGGATTATTCTGCTTTGAGAGAAGTTAAACACTCCTGCACAATCGAGTGTAATCATCCATAAATGACAACACCCATTTCCAACCAGTTCACCAAATAACCAACAGCCAGATAACACAACAACTGACCCAAAGAACCTACCACTTAAAACAGTCAATCTTGTTATTTCAGGCATTTTACACCACCTGTATGGGTACACCAGCAACTTCACACCCTGGATTTTATGAAATACCCAAAATAGAACAGTTTATCTTAGTTCAAACACTACTGAAACTCCATAAAAAAAACAAACACTCAGTGATGTCTCCAAAGAACCTTTTGGCCTAAGCAGATACACAAGAGCAGCAAAACCCAGCACATCCAGGCCACGTGCAAGCGACGTAACTGGGACAGAAAAATACTGTAACAGAAATGGCATGAATTATTACCTGCCCACTTTTGATTTTGGACAGAAGGACAGGTCATGGCTTTTAATTAACAGGTTAATACAAGCCTCTAAAAGATAAATGTACTCAAAAATACAACAAACTTTTTTTTTTCCCAGACGGTATAGAAAGAAATTTACAGGTGTTACCCTTGTTTAAGCCTTCCCTCCCTAAGTAGCGAGGTAGCAGTACTGCAGCCTACTGGAGAATGTTAAACAGGACCTGAGAAAGGCTGATCCACAAGGGAAGGACAGTCATTTTCCATAACAAAATACATAGGCGTGACTGATACTGAACACAGTTACTATGAATGAAATTATCTACTGCAGCCTTAGTATTAAACCAGAAATTGCTGTATGTTTAAAAAAACCCTGTATGAAACAAAAGCAAAGACTTTGAATCCTTTATTATACTATTGGCTACTTCCAGATTTATTTCCCAAATTTTCCTACAAATTCTATATCTAATATCTGCCTGAGTCTGACTTACATGGCACTAGAAGTTTGGGGGTGAAGAAAGCAGCGTTATAAGCTGGCTTTCCAGACACTGGTTACAGGATGTGAAGCCTCGATGGTCACCAGATAACAAACTGCAAAGACACACACCATTAAGTTCCTGCAAACAGAGCTCACACACAGCTCTTAACAGTCGCTCCGTAAACAGTTTCCATCGTGTATGTCTCCTTCTTGCTTTTCACAGTTACCCAGCCAGTTAAGCACACGTGCCACCACACACACATTTTTACAGAAAGGCCAAGGATGCTGCTAGTGAAACTTTAATTTCCATATACCCTGAGGGGACGTTAAAGAAACACCCCTCTTCACTTTTTACAAAGAACACAACTTTGAAAGTTATTAGGAGCAGATTTCCTGTCTCATACTCCACCCTTCCACATGGAACAAAGAGACTGAGCTAAAGATACGCAAAAATGTACAGCTCCACAAAAAGGAAAAATTCTGTTTGGAAAGACATTCAGATTCCAAATAGTGTGTTTTTTTACGTTTGGAAACGTATCAGTTAAATAGCATCTGTTGCCAAATAAAGCAGATGGAAGACTGGCTCTCTGCCATCTTACCAACCTTGCCGAGACCTTGCTAGATGTCAGGCTGTTTCATCCTTTTGAAGCTCAGAATCCATCTATAGCTCTTTCCCACCTTGCTTAAAGCAAATCTCGGACTCTCCAAGAACACTGTCGATTATTTCAAAACTCTACTGCTATGTATTATATTCCATAAGCAGAAAGACCAGTTGGTTTTGCAACTTTTAAAAATAGTATTACTGGTACTTTAATCTGGTGTAAACTGCTATGCAAATTATTTTGAAATTCACGTTAAATTTTTGTTGTTTCCAAAGGGAGATGACAACTCGCCCCCTTCACTCACAAACTGACTGGCTGCTTTCCATTCATTCGTTTTGTGGTACTCACAGAATTAAATACCCCAACTTACAGGAACAGTTTCCAGGGAGTGCTCTTCCTGCTGGATTTTCAAACTCCCAAGCATCTCCAGAGACTGTAACATTAAAAATATTTCAATTCCCAAAACTGGAATCCATATGAATATATAAGGCTTTTCTGCCCCCTTCTGTTTATTATATGCTTGATAAATTACTTCTTAGAGTATAGAGCATGTAACATATGCACCACAATCACGGCTTTGACTCTATTAAGATTTTGAGAGTTGCACTAAAATACAATCCTAATAATCATTTTCATCCGTTTTACAACATTCATGAGGTAAAAGCTGCCCACTTTCATGAAACACAGTAATCCTTTTCAATGGTTTATTTAGGCAAAAGGAAAAGCATGAGCCAAATGAAGGCATCTATCCTGAACCAAATCTCAAGTTGTGCACCCTTTACATTTATTTCTTGAATGCAAGAGCTGGCTATGCTCTCAGAGCCATGGAATTAAAGTAGATCTTTCCCCAGGATTCATCCAATATGACCTTAGGGGATTCGGCAAGGGGGTAGGTTAACCCCCATTTTAATACTCCTGTAATTGGTTTTAAATGTTCTTAGACACTACTTACACTAGAAAATGTCCCTCTAATCTATGTATAAAACTCAAAGCCTTTTTGATCCCTGTGTACGCCTCTCTCATGCTCAGACACCCGTCCAATTAAAGGATGGCGATTTCTACAATGCCTTGGCACACAGGGCAAATCCTGTGTGCACTCTCGTTCCTCAGCTTACTGTTGTGAACGGCAAAGTACTGCACCACCAGGGCCTTCAGAACTGCACTGCTGGGTTTGGTGCCATCACTTTCACATACGCAGTTTCTTCACAGAGTGAAATAAAAGGATTCACTAAGGCCTCAGATGCAGAACAAAGTTCCTGTGTGTTAGCTAAGTGGGAATAAACGAACTGTTTACCCACATGTGGTTCAGAGCAAGCACAAGCTACTTCCGATGCTTTAAACCTCCTGATTTAAAGGATTTCACTTTTGTCACGGGTGAAGAATAACAACCGGGAAACCTTAGCGTATGATTACCTGCCACAAAGTGAAATATTAAACCTTGTAACACATATACAAGACTGAAAGCTTTCTCTAAAACTTGAATTAAGTTTATTACCTAGGACTTCATTTTCTATGCATATTGCTGAAAACCTTGGCTAGTATATTTAGGAATTCAAAATTACATCTCTCTTAAAGATTATTTCTAGTGTTTTAAGCCTCAGAGGAACATTTTAAACACTACCACCACAATTAAAAAGAGCCAAGCTGCACATTTTGCATCCATTTCGCAGACATAAGTTATCAGCTGCTACTTGCAAGGCTCTCATTTGAATCACTGGACTATTATAAACAGTATTTCACCAGAAACCATTAACTTAAGAAAAATTGGACTTGGGAGAATGAATCAACCCAGTTCAAATTTTGGTCAGTTTAAAAAGTTTTATAGATTAAGTTCCTTCCCATACACGCATGAATTATTGAACTCTCCAAAACACAGATGAAATGTTGGTATTAAATTATTTTCATTCCACAACTGACCTTGCACTCTCAACCTAAATGCTATCTGGAAGCTATACATCGTTCCTGAATTCATCAAATCCCAACAACAAATTACTAAACACTTGGCTCCTGAATATCTTAGTGCAACCATAATGGAATGCGAAATTCCAATGAGAACACTGCTGTACAAGCTTCTTGAATCCAAGATGCCATTTCTCCTTACTCCTGTGTGAATTTCAACTCCCAGTAGTGAAGGGACTAAATGTAAAATCTTCTCTAGCTTCTCACAGGAGCCACCCCAGTATCCCATCCCCCACTACCAAAACCCCACCACACAAACTCAATACAGCTGGATAGAGAGAGAAGGGCTGACATCTAATCAAAGAATCGCTTCTTTTCATTAGTTCAGTTTCATAAGCTGAATTTTTGAATAGAAGACGGAAGCATAATTTTCAGATAAACATGTCTACTACACTTCCGGAAGGTATTTGGGGTTTTCATCTATCCACTTACAGATATCACGACACAACAATCCTTCCAGACTAAAACACTGCTCATCACTTCCTGGCACTCTAAGGTGATAGTAGCTAACTTCTTCATTTAAGAAAACCATACAAAACATACTTTGCATTCAACTTGAAAACAAGTGAGTGTGTGTGTCTGTACACAAATCCATGTGTTAGAAACCCCTTTATCGCTCACATGCAGTAAGGTTTTAAAAAAAGAAAAACACAACAGGAGATGAGAGAACTGAAAACAGAAGCATCAAAAGACATGAAACATAACAGAATTGTGGATCAATTGATGTAATTATGAATGGCAGTTCAAATTCTGACTCCCTTAGTCAAACTTCCCCTTTACCAGAATTTTTTTTATCGAAATATCAAAATTTTGCTTGTATTTATGTGCTCTTTGTAAAGCTTGAGATTCTAAACAAAATTTTTACATTCATAAAAAGGGGTAAAATCCTCTAAAGCCATGAAGTTTTAATAATGATCTTCACATTTTGTGAATATTGGCTTTGATCCCTAATTGTGAGCGTACGTGAAACGAACGCAGTGAAAACAGATCACAGACAACTGTGCCATTTTCCGTCAACCCCTTCCACGCCCAGACATAAACAGACTGGACTTGCATGAAAGAGCTATTCACAGCACAATCATCCTCAACTCCGCGTGAAAACAAACCCATTGATTTTAAACAGAACTCTGATTGGCTGAACCTGCAGCCAGGACACTTGAACTGGTAACGTAAAATAAATGTTTGCTCACGGTACCATTGACTGATGACAGAAAGTGACAGGGAAAGGTTGTTAATTTATCGATACCACAGGGTCCAGTCCAAAACAATGACACAAGTTCATCTGTGTTTTCGTCAGCCACTCCCAGACTTAAAGGTTTGCACTGAAGACGCTGCCGGATGAGGGCCCCCCCAAGAAACTTTAACATAAGATATACTGAAGGATAAATAAACCTGGTTTGTTTATGGAAAGTGACAAGAATTTCTGAAAACCTGATGAACTCCAAAGCTTCTCCAAATAAAACCTTCATAATCCATTCTGATTAACACCCCAAATCTCTGACTGTATTTTCAAGACACCATCTGTAACACTCCACTTCCTCTCACCCCCCAAAAAATGGCTTAATTTGACATCTTTCGCTGAGCTGCCTGCCCAGTTGTCTTGAGGACTGAATCTGCTTCCTGGGAAATATTTTTTCAGGCCTAGAGTTCAGTGCATGAGATCAGGCTCACAGCAGGCAGGGTAATGTACCTGCAGCTTGAAAATAAACCATATACCACCCATCTTTCAGGTTACTACACTCATCAATACATGCTTTGTTTCAAACTGGCTACTTCAAGTATCTTCAGACCTGCAGAGGACGTATTTCCAGAAGGGAAGGGTTAGCTCATAACTTCAGTTTAAGACAGTGAAGTTTACAATGTGAATTTATCAATGGGTTTTTAAAAAAAGGAAATAAAAACTAGCCATAATTTAAACTTAGATAGTGGTTTACATCACCTCATGAGTTACAGCATCAACTGCAGCAAATGTGGGAAAGAGGTTAACTACGTACACCAGCCACTACTTAATGATAAGAACTGAAGAATTACTATTCTTTTTAAAAGCCTGGATTAGCATAGTAGGCTAATTTATTATAATCTATAAAAAACCCTATGATAAAAATGCAGCAAAAATTTAAAAAGCTGTTCAATACCCGATAACATGAAATTACGTTGGTCGAGGGGTTTGTAACACACTCAAAAGAAATACATATAAAGAAATAGTATTCTAGCTATTTTGGGGTTTACACCAACACCTTGATTTTATTTCTTTAGGTTTGTTTGGATTTTTTCCTAAAGGCTTTATACAGCAGCAACAATCGTTTTGCTAAATCTAGAACACTCATCCTACAGTTCTTTCCACCCCATCCCCATAACTTCCTTTAAAATCATCTCAGTTTTCAACTGTGCATTATTTAACTACAAAACCACTTGTAAACAAAGAAACAACCAGAAACACAGATCTGGAACTTGGGAAATCTGGAGCCAAAAGGCTTGCCAACTGGCACACCGCAAACAAAGCGGATGAACAAATCCTGTTCTTCTCAAGCTATTCCACCCCGTTGATTAAACTTCATGGGAAAACAAACATATTAATGATCTACACCTACAAAAATAAAGCAAGTTCATACATCCCATCTGGTACGCAACTGCATCAAACCTTCTCTTTTGCACGTAAAAAACCTTAGTTTGTGTCTTAAAACAAAAAAAGACAAATGCTGTTTTCTCAAACCAGCTGATTGAGCCTACCAACAGCACAATTAACTGCGGACAAGACGACCCGAAGCACGTCCACTTTAATAAGCTCACGTCCAACCCGCTACAAGCCTTGTTCAAGGATACCACATTAGGTCTTTGCAGAGTAACCCAGTGTGTTAAATCTGGCAATTCCATTTGCCTCTCCAGTTGCCATGACACACAAAAATACACACAATTTATCTCTACACCTGGCAATCACTGTCTTTAATCAGTTAGCCACAAATCACATGGTAAGGAACCAGATCTATGTGGTCTGTATTTCAGTTTTACCATAACAAAGGCTCAAGAAAAATATGGGAGGAAAAGGAAAACTCCATTTACCTATGAATTTCCATGTTTCATCAGAAACACTTGTACTAAGTATGAAGAAAATAGCAATTTTAAATTTACATCCTCTCCAAAATCAACACATTTTAAAAACTGCTCTCATTTACATTTATTTACCCACCAAAAATTTCCAAAAAAACAGAGCAGAATTGTACAACGTACTATTTGCAGAAAATACCCATAAAAACAAATGATGGAGGGTTCTGTGAAACCAAAACAAATTCCTATGTTATCTGAAGCAAATCAACCTTAACCATTTATACTTGGGCTTACTCACTCAGAAAAATGATTAATGGAAAGGCATTGACAAAAATAACACTGTTTCTGGGCTGAAATCTTTCGCATGAAATACTTTCTTCAGAACATGGATAAGAAATTTTAGTCACACTGTCACGGCGTGTGTTCATCAATTTATAAATCTCAAGACCTGGGCACATGCTAAATTTCAAACTTATCATTTGAGGCTGCCACACTGACACGCCATCAGGCACTGCACCAATTCTCCTATCCAAAAAACTTTCAGCAGCTACTGGAATTTTTGATCAGCACGGTACCTCCTAAAGAAAAGAAATCAGAGGTTTTTAATAGCCATACTGCCAGGAAATGCTGCAGACAGAGGAAGAGAGACAATCACTTCCTGGATGGAAAAGCAGGGCTGTACTAACGCTGCACAAAGCCGGACAAAGCTAACAACACCGGGACAATGCACTTACTCCCATTACTAATTTATTACATTATTTTGCTACTGTTCTTGGCTCTTTTCATGCTCCATACAGCTCAACATAACTCGGTGCAACCTAAGGATTTTTGCCACCCATTCTACTAGCTCTGAAACCTTCCGACAGCCTTTTTTCCAAGAGAGAAACTTTAAAAGCTCCATTAACACTATATCTTTGAAGGCAATCCTGACACCTACACATTTTTAAGCAGCAGCCACTAAACACTGAGAAAATGCTCTCTAAAACTCTATTTTTTCCCCCGTCCTCAAAGAAAATGAGATACTTGGCACTCTTCTGACCAAATCTGACAGAAAGACAGAGGTCTGAGAGATATTAAACACCTGTTAAAATATGAGTCTGGGGTAAGGACGAGCTCAAATGCTACATCCCACCAACAAAGTCAAAAGGGTGTCATTCATTACCCCACAGCAGCATATGCTACTGTCCCACAGTAGGGAGCGTCACGCAGCACACAGTAAACATGAGGCTTGTCCAGTGAAAACGGCAGAGGACATAAGATAAAAACTATGCTGGTTTAGTTCCACTTTTCATGTGATTTATTGAAATAAAACAGCTATGATTTTGTCCATAATGTTTGTGGCCTATTGCTGTTTCCCCCAAGAGTTTGCATCTCACAAATACAGAATAACAGGAGAAAACTTCTTTTGAAAGGAAATCAGTTTTGCTGTAGCTAACTTTTTACATGGAGATGGAAAAGTTAGCTGACTGTTCCTCTGTATCTCAAGTATATATACCAATTATTCATTACACAGCACTGCCTCCCCTTTATTTTCTTTTTGATTCTTCCTTATCTCCACTGCAATTAGCTAGTATATAATGAAGTAGCGTAACAGCAGATCAGAGTGAACAATATGAACAAAAGAATTGAGACCACAACCCAGCTTTCATGAAGATGGACTTAGGTGAAGTATCAAGAGCAGCAGAGAGTGCTGTAATTTCTGAATTCAACATTTCGTAGTTTTCCAAGAAACATCAGAAAGCCTTCGAAAATCGCATATCCAGAAGAAGATGTTGGAAGATTTCCACACATATCATTCCTCGTGTGTTTAATAAAGAGACAGAAAGCAGAACGAGACTCTAAAATGCACTACATTTCTGTCCTGGGAGCTAGTAACATGGGGTGGTTCCTGATTTATTGCAAGACTCCCTGAAAACTTCTGCTTCATTTCCCTAATAAGAATTTTTAAAACTTGGAAACAACAGTTCGGCACACACAAAAAAAGTACGAGTTATGCCAATAAAACAATGTGTTAAGTTTAACAGAAAAGCCAACTTATCACTGAACGCAAACCTGACACGCGTTACAAAGCGAGCCTCCTGCCCCCTAACGCAGCTATACGGAGGGATGATACTGCATCCCTCCCATCTTGTAAGCAGCCACGCACAGCGCTGCCCACAGCATCAAATTCCACACCCCAGTCAAGGCAGGCCATGGCATGTAGCTGTGAATCCAGCTGCTGCGCTGTAACGACACAACCCCATCACAAGCTGACACAGAAGCAAGCTCCTCGGTCCACGCTGTCCTTGTTTCCATCGCATGGCCACCTAAGCACATGTCAAACTGACACGTCTTAGGAAGTTAATTTAATTTTGAAAGCACAAACAGCACAAAGCAATCAAACTGCGTGAATTTATAATACACAGCTCGTACGCTTTACTGTGTGTACTGCTGCAAAACAAATTTTGATTATATTAAATTCACACACCAAATTAATGCAAGAAACTAAATTACCAGAAAAACTGTAAACAAAATTCACTGTAGAGTTGAAAAGATCACAAACCATAAGGTATTTATTGGAAAAAGAATGAGTCTGCTTAACTGGCAGCCTAGCACCATCTGCTTGACATGCTTCTGCTACATACAGCGATTTTGTTAGTGGTAAACCTGGGATTATTGTAGTGGCAGAAAGAGGTTGAAGAATCTCATTCAGATGCCGACGCTGAAAATCACTACCCAAAATACTAACTCTTGCTGGCAGCTCTCCACTGCCATCTGCAACATAAGGGGAAGAGGGAACAATACACAGTTGATACAACAGAAACATCCAGGCAGGCTGTAGTCAGAAACAATCAACAAGGGATAAAGGTTTTATGAATGAGACAGGGAATTCAGTGATACTGATGTGTTACTAACATCAAGTTAAACACATACACCCCTAACTGTTGAGTCATATAGGCCACAGACTGCTTAAAGAACAAAACGCCCTCAGTGCTTTATTGGCACGATGCATTTGATAATGTGCATCTTCCAACACCAACAAATATTTGGGGCAGAGAATCCAACAGTCTTCGAGACCTCTATCTAAATCACGTTCAGACTGTCTGAGAGGGCATCAGCATAAATGTGCACACCCAGAATTAAAGATTAAACACCAAGCTCACCCTTAACAGATGGGACAGATTTCCAGTGGTTAGAGATTAAAAAAATAACTTCAGGTCTGACAAGTCCCATGAGAAACTCAAAATAGTACAATTTACAGAGGAGAGTATTCACTGAACACGAATTAATGATTCCTAAAGGGGCCATGTATTCCTGAAAAAGTTTATAAAGTCTTTTGTGCACAAACCACAGTAAGTAGTTCAGCTTATGCACATGAACTTGAAGATTTCTAATATAACGACAAAAACAAATAACATCTAAAGAAGGTCCCTTGAGAAATAAATATTGATATAGAGTATTTAGCAAAAACACTTGTGTAATATTCTAGTTACTTGCTCTATGATCCAAACAGTTACCCCATGTACTTAATTTCTTTTGATACATAGGTTAGCCATAAACAACCTTTTAAACATGTGACTGGGAAGCCTTCAAAATCACAGGTAAAGGCAGACACAGCACCTATTTTAAGAAAAAATGCATGGAAAAAGGGAACAGGAGAATGTCCAATGGTCAGCATGTTCAGCATCAGCACAAAGACCAATAAAGGAATTCTGAACTGGGGCCCAAACACTGTATTTGGGCATCTAAAAAGGAAAGTTCTTCTGGAAAATGTTGAGTACATCAGTTGTTCCTAACTGGACAGGTGACTGTTACAGCAAAAGGAGCAGAGCACTCACATTTATGCTGAAAATTAAAAGGACTTTTGAACTTTTCAAACCAGATATCAAGAAACATACTGGGTTGTGTATAATTTTGTATTTTTAAATACAAATAAGGTATCTTTTAAAAAGGTTAGACTATATTTCACAGAAGTAATTATGCTCAGTGAACAACTGAGGTAGCCATCTGCATTATGCAAGAAGCACAGCTACATGAGCAGAGTGTACCCATCTTACATAAAAAAATCTCCAACTCTGAACCCTTATGGCAGTACGAACAAACCCCACCCTGTTTCATAAATGCACCAGCTGAAAGATATCATAATAAAATGCAATTACGGCTTAATGATTTTAACTTAAAACACAACATAAAAATAGCAGTACTGAAAGTAAAAAAAAGTAAAGCAGAGAGCAAGTAGTGGCATAGTAGAAAAAGGGTAATGTTTCTGGGATTGGGGGTTTTTTCCTTACCTCACATGGACATGTCCCACAACATAAAGCAAGGAATTAATTTTTGCTACAAAGCTCTGAATTAGTGCACCTGAAACACTGCATTGAGTATAACACTCCAAAATATGTATACAAAAAAATTTTCAGCAATCTAGAGTGATAAAGAAGATCAGAAGATGGAAAAAGAGACTGACAAAAGATGAATGAAATTAGTATATCTTGACTAGAATGGTATGACATGTGAAAGTTGCCTATACACTTTTGTAAGGGAGAATAAAAAATAATTATTTAAAGAAGTATTACATTTTTTTCTAGCTATAAAAATATGAATGAGGAGGGCAATGTTGTTAGACAAAACAGCCTTTTGATAAGCGTATTTCTCTGTCTGGAATCATCTCCACACTAAAGTGACAGGCACATCACGATGTAAGTATTTAAAACCATATTCGGCACCTCATCCATAAAGGTACTGCAGGTCAAACCTGCTCTCTCCTCAGAGTGGATTAGGTTATTTGACAGATTTTCCATCTCCAACTTCTAACCCCAAAATAAGCACAGATATTATTCTAGCAAGAGTCTCTAAAAAACAAGCACATAAAACAAACTCCATTGTTTTTCTGGTGAATAAAAGGAGAACAAGAAGCAATTAGAATGATGATGAACTCATTAACTCAAAACAACCATATAAATAAACGTAAAGCAAGTCTAAAGAACATGTCTAAAACAGCTGATGAGACTTTTCCAGAAGACGGATGAATCAGTCTGGTTTAAGTCACAACGAAATGTGGAAATAGTTGCAGACTGTCCGTAGCCCAACGTCTCCTTCTAAATAACATCATGAAACTGGTACAAAAATTACCTTCAAGATAAATTAATTCTACATTCATAAACAGCACAGCGAGGTCTTGACAGCTCTACAGAAAGCTGCAGCGCTCGATGCCAAAGACAGGGATTTACGTTATTTTAAAAAGCACACTGATGAGTAATCTGTTCTTTCCTTACCATCGTACTTTATTGCACGTCTGTGTAGCGCCAAGAGGAGAACCTGCCACCATGGGGACTTGGATGGGGCTATGCTGTTTGTTCATGACAAGATCCAACTTCTCTTCCAATGATTTACAGGTAGCCTCCAGCGCCAGCAACTTTGCCTCAATGCTATCCAACCGCAGGCATATTGTCTGATTAATGGAATACAGGAATGACTAGAAAGGGGAGAATGCAAAAGAAACTGATTTTAGAGACCTACGCATTTATCTTCAGCAGCATACACATAAGGAAGCTCCAGATAAATGTGACTGGAAAACAATTGTAAAGGAACTAGCAGCGTGCCTAGTGACAACATTCGGCCACGTACAAAACTGATGACATCCAGGAGCATTTTAGCATGCTCAAATTCTTCTAGATCTTTATTTAGAAGCCAAAAGCATCCAATCCAAACACATTTTCACCTAAGTACTTAGTTAGTATGATTTCATACACCACAAAATCATTTGCAATGACATGCCAAAGCTTTTCATTTGATACATATAAAAACAAAAGGATTATAAATCTATGAACGCATCCTCCTGGATAAAGTTAAATAAGATATTTTCCTGCCCAAACAGATAAAATTCAGATGATTGCAGTGGAAATTATCTCAACACAAATAACCTCAGAGACAATTAATGCCACTCACTTAACTTGTCTTCTGAACAGCAAATCAAGAAAAGCAAATAAATAAAATCTGTTTTCCAAAGCACTTTGGAAAAAAAGGAAAGCATATTCTACTTCTTTTCTCTTGGGAAAAATAGGCCATTAGAGGGTAACGTTACACACATTTTTATTTGCAAACGGCAACTATGCCACCTCGTGGCCCTCCGTTACAATGTGCACACCTAAACAAGCTGGTGTACAGCGCTGTCACCGGGGGCTCTCTCCACACAGAGCTCCCGACTTCAAAAACACTTCAAAAACACAGAATTGCACACTAGTTAACGTAGGTGGCAGTAAAATACTACTCATTTACCCACACTCCAGACAAAAAAACAACGTTAAAGCACAATAGTGAGAACAGCAAGGGAAGTTCTGCAAGTACAAAGAAGCCTGAGGTACTGAGTCTGAACCAAATACAGTTTAACTATTAGGAGAATGTTGTTAGCTTAAAATAATAATTTAAAACATGCTGAATGTATCTAAACATTGTTGTACAAATACATGGTCAAGTTTATCTTTTGGGTCAATCGTATTCACTTTATCTGCCAATAGTGGTGTTTGAGTCACTGGAATTAAATTGCGATGATATTTTATATTACATATAAAATTCTTGCTACCGATTTTACACTGGAAAATTAGCCAATCATCTAGATTTTTAAACCTATGCACAAAAATTAACAGCCATTTACAAGAAGGCTATGAATAAATCCTGTATGAACAGTTTATTTTACGTTCTTTTAATATATTTCCCTAAGAAAGTGAACTTAATCGGTATTACAAACAAGAACAGACAAATGCATTATCCTAACCTTAATAGAGGGGTCCTGGCAGTTAATTTCTATACGATGACGTTTTAGAGCAGGCTCTACATCATCATCTGTCACTTCATGGTTCTCCAACACAACTGCAAAGAAAAATAAGCAGTCATAGTTTATAATACAAGAGGACAAGACCTGAATTAAAAATACATTAAATAGATAAAACAAATAAACGTAAAAGGCATTTCATTAACACTGTATGCATTCTATTACACTTGCTTAGGTTTCCTCTTAAATATATGACAACGGTTTACTGATTGTCAAAAGACACCCAAATCTAAGACTCTGTTTAAAATGCACTGAGGATCTAACACTCAAGCATTATCCTGGATTTTATTGGGTTTTTAGGAACTTATCAGGAGGCAGCAGCGTAGCCACATTAGCTGTTCTGCTTTGACAGATTCTGTAGGCTTCTGAACCCTCATGTTCATACAAAACTGTAAAAAATACTCCTGAAGTTCTGCACAAAGTTAGAATTACACCCACTACTTAGTGTAGCAGTGAGTTATTTTTCCCCAATACACATGAACAAAATCCTGCAAGCTTTCCAAAATAAATACTTACATGCACAGACCTATG
Source organism: Eurypyga helias (assembly GCF_000690775.1). Lineage (NCBI taxonomy): Eukaryota > Metazoa > Chordata > Aves > Eurypygiformes > Eurypygidae > Eurypyga > Eurypyga helias. The sequence continues at coordinate 68,694 of NW_010260848.1, forward strand.
GGTTTTTTCATTGGAAAGTGAACATATTGAAGAAAACAGTAACAAAAAAGAACTGAATTTAGAACTGGAAGGGCTGGCCAGTAAAATCATGAGGTAGAGCCCTGACCAGCCTGAGATTGGTAAAGGAACTCGAGCCTGCTCCAAACTGAGCGAAGGAAGAGTTGTTTAAGGTTGACACTTGGCTGACAATCCTGAAGTCAAGTTACTAACCAGGCTGGGACAGGTGCGTCCCAGCTTCTCCAGCTCTCTGGGAATATTTCTGATGTAACTTCTTTGTTTCCTATCAGAAAAAGTTTTTTGATACATGTTTCTGTTTCCCGTAACTGCAGTTACTGTAACAACAGTAACATTGATCAACTGTAACAACACAAGATCAATGCCTATAGCTGATCTCAACTCATTTTCACTTAGTAGGTCAAGTTCAAAGCAAGGGATACCACAATATTTGCTTTCAGAAGCGGTTTTCAATTTTACTGTAATTTTGCTACACATACAAAGAATTTTAACAACGTATGAGATAAACTGTTTTACAAGTAAACCAATTCATAACAGCAGGGTGACAGTTCTCATTTGAGGGAAAGTCAAAACATACATTTGGTCTGGAGGAAAACAAAAGATTGCAGAAAGCCATATTTCATTCAAAGCTTTTGGTGCTAGTCTACCCCTGCACAAAAAAAAAACCAAACAAACACCCAGGCAATAAAGCCTTTAAAAGTAAAATAAAAAGTAATCTGATCTAAAGAGTATTGAAGATGTACAAGTTAAGCTATTGAAACCCAGGTATGTCGTCTTAAGAAGCACATTAAAAATAAATCTGCAGCACTGCTTTATATTCTTAAGAAAAGCTCAACAGTGATTTCCACTTTGCTAATGGGCAATACTATAAATGATCCTTCTCGTGCCGTCATTACCATCTCTACTGTACCTGGGTTATCTGGAGTCAAGTCTTCAACAGCAATCTGAACAACATCTGCCAAATCCTGTTCTGACATCATTCAGAACCAGGCAGCAATACCCAGTCAAACACCACTGCAGGCCCCCAAGTAAGTAATTTTAGCGGTCATGCAACCCTGAAAAACAGCAGCAAGAAGAGTGTTAATACAGATATACTTGATATATCAGTACCGTGTTTATTTTTTCATTCTTCCTCTACAAAAGGAGATGCAGTTCCTAACAGAAGTGACCAACCTACAAAATTATCATCCAGTGCTATCAACTGACACTTCACTGGGTAGCCTCATGGAAGAGCCAAGGACTGAACTACCTGCATCACGTCTCTGAGTTATCTTTCCATACCAGGACTGAGACAAGAGCTCAAGCTTTCCTTGCTGGTTCACCTTTTTTCATTTTCCCAATGGACAGAGAAGATTTAGCTTCAGAGATTTGGCAGCTCAACGGTATAAAATAAAAAATGAAGTGTTCTCTTTTAAATTGATGTTTTGTTTTAGAAGTTTTAAGAGCATACAAGACCATTCCTAAATTGCACAGTTTTAATTTACAAATTATAACTTAGCTCTTGGAAGTGATCAGGCTTCAGTCTTGATGTCGCAAAAGCATACGAATCTCCCAAGCCACATTAGATCTGCAATTACTGCATTCTGTACAGACCTGTACGCACATACAATCCTTACAAGTATGCGTTTTAACAGGCTCCTAAAGTCTTCATAAACATTCAGTGAGAACAGGGAGCTTCCTCGCAGCTAATTACAACTAGACTTGAAACAGAACTTGACTTTTTTCTCTTGGCTATTGAACTTGCCTGGTTTTTCTACAGCTCAATTCTGAGGAAACTATTTTCAGAATATGGTCCTGATTTTAAAGCCAAAATATTTCGCAGCTCTGCTCCCTTGGAATTCTCTGTCAAGGTTATTTATTAGTGTTTTAAGAGAAACCTTCAGCCTGTAAAATGGAATTAAAATCACTGGAACCATTCATATCTGTGCTTTCCCACAGTTTACAAAAGGATGGACAATGAATACCAAGAGATCAGCCAATTTTTTTTGTTTGCTTGTTGTGTTAACCTGAAGGAAAACATTCTAAAAAGATAATCTGAGGTTTACCAATGGAAATGGTAATTCATCCCTTAACACCAGCACTGAATCAAATCCAACTATGCATAAAGATTTTCCTCTTTCCCTCTGGCACCTGAGCACAAGAAACCCATTAAGCCAGACAGGTGGAGTACAAATTTTTGAAGAGAGCAACAAAACCTCCAGAAGGATTTTAAAACCGGCCTGAGCAACCGCTGCTACGTGCTGTGAAAGCCCATCTCAAAAGGAGGACTCCCCACCTATCAGAATTGTTTACTCAGAATACCAGCACAGCCAATACTGAGTCATTTGAAATTCTGATCGCGGTGAAAAAACTGTTGGGACAGCACAGGCTGTGGCAGCATGCCCAAAAAGAACCTGGCAATACATTAGTGCATATGGATGCCATTTTGGCAAATTACATTTGCCATTTCTGAGAAATCCTGGTAACCAGCCAGGCTTAACATAATAAAACAGCTGTGCTACAGTTACTGTTTCATAATGTCACATACTGCTGGTAATATTAAGAACTCTCAACTTGAAGGAAGACATCTGCCACTCCAAACACTAAAAAACTACAAACTAGAACAAAACACAACTTTTAAAGCTTTGTCTATCTGCACGATTCAAGATTACACTGATAATTCCTGTGTTGTGATTAAACCAATTATAGCTACAACTACATTAATGTTTTATAAAACATTCCAAAGGATTTGCAGTGCTTTTGTTTAAATCCACTTCAGTACTTTAGGTGATGCACATGTCAGCCTTCTAAAATCCATTATCTAAAATAAATAAATATATAAATAAATAAAAATTTCACTGAAATGAAACCTTTCTTCCACACAAATAAAAAATAATTTCACACTTCTGATCTGTTTGCCATCTCTCATGGGTCCCAGTCTCAGAGTGTTCAACCTCACATCAGAAAAGTACCACCAAAATACTCTGTCCAAAGAGTCTTTAAACAAGGGCATAAGAACCAAACTGACTGGCCGAACAGCTACTACACACACAGCGCAATGTGTCTTCATAACATTCGTATTTATTTCCATTTACACCAAGTTTATTACGATTTCAGTAAGTCAGACACAGCTCACAGGCAGCCAGCCAACATCCTGACAGAACACATTTTTGCCTTCTCAACAGGCAGAACACAATACACTCCTGCTGTCACCAGACGCGCTGAGCTCCCGTATCGAAACATAAGGGGAAAACAAATAAATCTGAGATTACTGCTAGATGTGTGGATTAGGAACGCAATGCCCAGCTAAGCTACAGTGGGTACTGTGACCACAGCAGCTACCACAAGTTTAAATAAAGCGCTTCTCATCCAAATTCAGAATTGCAATTTAGCACATAAAATTTCAGCAGTGGTCTAACCTTGCTTTCAGAACAAAGGGTAAAAGCCTGATAAAATTTAACAGGTTTGGAGTTCGAGTTAGATTAGTTTATCAGTTTTTAAAAGCCTCAGTCAATAAATCCAGAATAGCAACTTTGCCAATGTTGTTTCCACATCTTTTACTCGGTGGAGTATTTATTTACCAGCACTTGCTCGCATAAAACACTTATCTTGAAATTTGCTATATGCTCCCAGCCTTTTTTTTTTTTCCTTCTCCTTTCCTTTTTCTGGCTAAAACCCTAGTCCCCATTAATTATAAGTTAAGTATATGTACATTGGCATTAGGAAGATAAAGCTGAAATATTACCTGGAAGAAATATTAAGCTATAAGAAAGAAATATTAACAGACAGCCAGGAAGCTGAGGATAAACTACAACAGGGACATGAAACGTGTCCATTTTTTCCTCCCCCAACAAGCACGTGGAAGTTATATCAATAGGGCAATATTTTATAGTCAATTTGCCATTATCTGGGGTTGGGGTATGGGAAGACAGCTTATACCAGACAACGGAAAATACCTCCCTAACACACACACTACAGGAGGCCTTGGGCAGCCAAACTCACACCGGCTCCAGTGGAGCTACTGAGGTGGATCTACACTGCAACCATCCATTTTTCCAGCAGGCTTTTTGGGGGTTGGAAGAGACCACTCCAACTCTTACCCAACACAGAAACCGACAAACAAGTTAAGATGTGTATCCAAGGGATTTCTCCCCACCTCCATTCCCACTCTGGCCCTGGGTACCTTCAAAACTCAAATGTTTCCACCTCTTATATCAGGTGGCCAGTTCCCAGATGAGGTCCTCTCCTGCTCACCCCTTCCCCAACCCAGGCCAGACACTGCCTTGCTAATCCTTCCTAGGAAACCCACCAGAAACCCATTCCTGTTGTACAAAGCAGTGCAAAGTAAAAATTGTCTCACCTTTTAATCACAGTGATTAACGGGAATAATCACACATAGCAAACATCCTGCATTAGTTCCTTCTTACCTCTCAAAAGAAACATTTTTTCAGACTTTGAGAGAACAGTCCTAAAATTCCAAGACAGAACAAGCATTACTGTGGAGTAACTTCTAATAATAAATACAGCCTATTTCATCACCCATCAAAACTGAAAAACATTCATTTCCCTATTTATCTATTATGAGTTTAAAGACAAACACTTCTCCCTGCTCTTAGCTTTTCATATTCAGAAATTAAGTCAAAAAGGAGAGCAAAAAGCTCAGAGCATTCCTACAACCACTTGATAGGAGGTGGCTCTAGTACTGAAATCCTCAGAAAAAAATAATCAGACACAACTAAAAGTATGAATTTAAAGAAGATGAAGTGCACTAGATATCTCTGCCAATACCCTTACTCAGAACTGATACACTTAATGCAGAATTAAAGTAGCCTTTGTTTAATTAAGTACATTAATATTTGTAAGCAACTAAATTCACCTGCATTCCAGATTAGTTTTTCCATGCACAAGTTTAATGCAATTTAATTTATCTATTTTAAAACATTCATTCAGAATAACTCTTCTGAGCAAGTCCCTTGTAAACAAACCTATTTACTAAAATATCTAATGGCTTTACGAAGTCACGGGCATCATTCCAAAGCGTCTAATCAAAAATATCCAACACCTTGTTAACATATAAAAACATGCAGAAAACATAAATCTTCTCTCTCATACTAATTAGCGAGGGTAAACACTTTTTTTTTTAAATAACAACCCACAGAATACATTTTCCAAAGCTCTAGTCTACTTAGCGAGTGTTTAACTGAACTTCTCTTATTTGAGCAGCTAATCCCTCCACTGGCCAGTATTTCTCAGTGCTATTGATAAATGAAAAAACTCCTCATACTTCAACCTGCACTATGACAAAAATTTACTTCTGACTGTGTAAAATAAGCTGAAGGACAACATTTCACTTTGCCCAGCTCCAAATGTTTTTCCTCTTCCTCATTCCCCTTCTCCTTTAAATTAATGAAGGCAAATTTTCAACGGGGTCATTTCTGTTACAACTTATGTTCTTCGCTATACAAGCACTATTAACCAATCAGCCCATTTTTCTGAGCCCTATCTACCCTGAATGGGACAAACTAGTGTCATTCTCTCACAGAGCTATGATTTGCTGACACGTTTTCCAAACCAGCCAGATGATGAAGGCCAATCTAAGGATAAGAACCTATTTTATACATGCATGCAAGTGTATTAATCCTCTGAGAGGACAGCGTTGTGCAGAAGTAAAATGACCTTATGCTGTAAAGGGATTACAGCAGAAAGATCATCTTCCCACTGAAAGTGAAGATCCAGAGGACATAATACTTGTTAACTCTCTCCTTTAGTTAAGTCAGTTCAACTCTGCTGAGTACTTCTCCCTCCAGGGAAACAGCCCAGAAGGACCACTGAGCTTTAAATCTCTGTGCAAAGACTAATCCACACTAAGAATGCCTTTGTGCAGTTCAGTTTAATCCACTCTGAAAAACCAGCAATAAGGCACTCCAAGTACACAACAAAACATTTCACATGCTAGTGTTAAGAAAAAGCAGCATGCTCAGGTGACAGATAACCCTGGCTAAGCGGCAAACCCATCTCCTGCACTGAGCGCCCCGTGTGCCTTCACAGAAACCATCTGGAAGAGTAGTGCCATGGGAAGAACTGGGAATGTTCCTATCACTCGACACGTGAAGTTACTCACAGGTATTACAAGGTTCAGAACCTGACAATGCTCTTTTAGTCTCGCGCTGAGACTTGCAATGTTTTTATAAGGCTTAAGTCTGGCTTTTTCTCCAAGATAAAGTCGCTTTAGTTGGCAGCTGGAACAGAACCTTCCTGCGCTAATTAATAATTCTCCGAAAAGCCACAGCGGTGCAAATGTTAATGCACTCTAACAGATGAGGAATAACACCATAAAAAGTAACAATTTAATAGCATGTGGGGCTAAATGCACTGTAAATGCAAGAGCTACCAGCCTCCCTTACCCTCCAACTCTCTGAAGCTGCAGTCTATCAGAATATGAAGTTCAAAGCTATTTTCGGGGGGAGGGGGGGACGACACATGCAGAATTTACACTTTATTACTACTAAAAATTATGAAGGAGACTGTAATCTTTCTTAGCATCTGCTAGGCTTTTATCCTTGTTCTCAATTCACCTTGAAAGACAAGTGAAAACACTGGTTTTTAAGTATATTTCATAGAAAAACTAAGCAAGCATTTCAGTTCAACAATTTTAAAAATTAGTGTAACAATATAGAGGCATCTTTGGTTCAGCCAAAGAACAGGGTAAAGAAAAAAAAACAGGTCTATCCTCCTAAAACACGACAGAAATGTTGCTTATCTGTGAAAGCACGGACACCAGCCATAACATTCTGGAGATAGATATATAAAATAAATATCACTCACAGAGATGCTATGCTGACAGACTACAGTACAAGTTCTTAAAATGCAGACAGCAACAGAAAAAAAAAGGAACAACTGCTCCAAGAATAAAGGATTTTGAAATTTCTTTGGAGTATAAAATCTTGCAGGGAGACAGAAATTCTCCAATATTGCCACAAAAGCTCCATTATTATTGTTTTGCTTCTAGAAGTTTAGGTTTTGGGTTTTTTTCACTCCACCTGGTACAAGCCACTGTTTTGCTTGGATGCCTTTTTCTAACTCTCCTAACAGACTGCCACTGGCCACAATCCCACAACGTACAACAAACTACAACAGCAATACCACCGTCCTGCTCCCCAGCGTACTCCAACAGCGTAACACGTCCTGGCACATGGAACGACAACACTGAGTGCGTGGCCACACACACCAGCAACTCAAGCACAAATTCCCTGTGGCCCTTGTATAAACGCTCTTGTAGCTGTCATGTGCCAACACCCACACCACCACATCTTCGATGTAATTACTTCCAAGCGAGTGAGGAAGGATGTGTTAACACCTATTACAACTACCCTTTCAGGTGCTTAGACATGAAAAAAAGTCTGAATTTCATTTTGCAGACATATAAACCCATTGAACTTCACGAGACTACCCCTATGGACTGGATACACAAAAACGCCTCCAAGATTCGGTGCCTCAAGGCAGAGGTCAGTTATCTGCATCAATTATACTACGGTATAATTACTCAGGACACAGGTCAGTAACGAGGTACAGTTTGTACATACGGCTGAAAACCAGCACACAGGGAACAGGAGCTGCCCAGATAGCAAACGCAGTACACACAACCAGATGCTGTCATGTTGTTTTGCTGTTTTCATCCACTAGATGGAGAATCTCTATTGAAAACAGCTCAAAAAAAAGCTCCAAGTACTTAAATTCAAAGAACAAACTTCCAGAATTAGTCCCATATTTATTTTTACATAAACGGCCTCAACAAACTTCTACCCATGATTAGAATTCTTCTGAGATAGGTACTCCAGATGTCCTTTGAGCTTTGGGTAACTGTGCCTTCATTTGAAGTTAAAAGTTACTACTTTTTTTTTTTTTAATAACCCTTTAATCTATTTTTCTGTGGTATCTCATATTGACTTTAGGAATTTCAAAGCACTGCCTAACGCAATCAGAAATATTGCGGATAGATCTTGGAACTTCATAAAAACTACAACACTGATAAAAGTATTTTTCTTTGGTGCCTCAATAAACTCCAAAACATCCAGCAGATGTTGGGAACAGACATATTTTTGGTGAGATTATCAGCATGTCTTGAATGCTTGCAGAGCGCACTCCAGTTAGCGGAGGTAGCTCCGTAGTGTCAGATTCAAAGCATGCCTTAAAACATGACACCTAACTCACACGTCTTCACTGAGATGGTTGTACCCTTGGGCCTCTCTATCCCAGGAACTATCCTCAGAGAGGATGGTCCTGTACATTCCCTGTTCAGGAGCACTTTCATATGTCCCTAGCAAAATGACATTTCTGTTCAACAGGTAAAATCAAAACCAAAAACTACGCTAACGCTATTTCTAGCTGAAACACAAATTAACAAGAAAAATTAATGGGGAAAAAAAAAAATACAGCTGCACCCCAACTCACTGTCACGTTGTCCACAGGCAGAACGCTCTTAGCAGCACATTACGGACATGAGAAAGAGAAAAACGTGGCTTGAACACTGCAAGCGAACTGTACAGCAGTCAAAACATTGTACCTAAATATTTGAGTTCGAGTGCTTTGTTTACTATCACAAAACTCAAAGGACATCAAGATGTTATGCTTCCTCTAACATGAAAGAAACCATGGTAGTCTACAGACCAGGAACAGGTCAAGTACGATGGGTGCTACTGGTCCACCAAGGGATCACCACACACTCTATCCATGGGGAAAAAAAAACTCCTTCACCCCCAGAAAAACAAGGTGCAGTATCTGCCCATTTGCTGAATAAAAGGTGTTATTTGAAATTAATTGGTATTATATTACTTTTCGGTAACACCTCCTGCAGGGTAAACCGAGAGGAAACGGTGATTTTTAACCATCTCACAGGGCCTCTACTAAGAGGTGATTAAGAGCTGAGGTGGGAGGAGGCAGAGGGGAACTTTGGAAAGCCAATATTCCAGAAAACTCTGGTAGCTGAAGAATCATCTGCTATGAAATCAAATCAACCTGGTACAAACTCAGAGCAGGTATCACCCAGCGTTCTTGCACCACACCGGTATCTTCACAAGCAGCAGGACACAGGAACAGCAAGCGAGCTTCACCACTGCTCTTCTAGAGACCCGCAGAGGTAGTCAAGCTGACTGAGAAGAGCTGTGAAGGCTTCTTCCAGCCCCAGGAATGAAACACTTGGAGGAAGGGTACAAGCAGTACAAACGTCTTTTTCAGATGAGCCTCCTTTGCAGCAGGGGGATCTGCGTTATGCTCATGAAGCCTAAGTTTCACCCCATCAAGGATCAAGGGAGCACCTTTTCTCCCAGCAAGAATGTGTAGACTGAAACAAGAGTTATCAGCACATCTTTGACCCCAAACTTGTGCGTGAGAGACGACTTTGGAGAATACAATTTCTACCAAATTTGAGATTCATTACTTCATTTTTAGTTGGGAGGAAAAAAAAGTGCTTGGATATTAAACATTTTGAAATCGCAATGGCATAGACTGAAATAATTTTGAGAACTTTTAACTCAAATCTCCTGTATGATGTGGACACCAAAAAGCTGAAGAGTTCTTTAAGACTGTACATGATACGTTTGTAGCTGCTATCTAGCAAACAATACCACGTGTGTTGGTCAAAGTCTTCAAGATACCTTCTGTACAACCACTGGTTCAACTCAAAAGGCCTTCTTAAGGAATATATTTGAGAAGAATAACAGCTCTAGAAAGCAGCTATTTATCCAATATTTGAATCCCCTTTAGAGTGGGAAATAAATAGTATAACAAAAGGGTTGCACCTAAAAATAACAATTCTAAAAAACTGTCAGATGCTACTGGGAGAGAGGAGGAGGTGGGAAAAAAATTAGTATTGAAACACTTGCTAAAAGTGGCTGAATAAATGACAGCTCCTGCATACTGACCACCTACATAAGAACTGATCCCTGCTAAAAGCATTTGCATGCATCTCTAACGTAGCTTCATTAACTATTTCAATATTAAGTAGCTATCCCGTAAGTTTCCTTCCTACTTAATATTTTAATTCTGCTTTACTGTGTAACCAGTTTATATTTCTGAAGACCTATGCAATCTATATTATTTTAGGATGATTTCCCTTTTGCAAGACTCAAAGTATAGCCAAGATCAAAAGACAGGAAATAAAGAGATTTTAAGGAAATTAGCGGTTTTCAATTTATACCTCCAAAAGCCCAGTTTTTCATTATGTTGTCCAATCACTTCAGTAGCATGAAGTAATTTTGCCCCCCATACAAAAAAAACCCTTTGTATTCAAGAAAACAGCTGAATGAATAGTATCAAAGACAGTACTTTAAATGATCACTGAGAGAGCAAGGCCATTAACTCAGAGCAATTATTTAATAAGAAACGTTTACCAAAGAACCAACTTTAGAGTAGATTAAATCTTCCCTGAGGATTCCCTCTTTCAGTGCCCTCACAATCACAAAGCTGCGGTGGGCTTGGGCTCTGCCTGAGTGGGAAAAGGCACACCAGCGTGCCACAAGACTTCCCGACACCATGGCAAGGCTTATCACCAGCTTTGGCATCAATGAGCATGTGCCACATTACTAGAAAAGCCCATAATTCTTCAAACCTTCCAACAACATTTATTCCAGGTTTATAAACAGACCTGGATGGAAGGCTGAGTGAAGAATAAGCTAGCAACCATACAGAAAATAAAAACAAACTGGATAAGACTTCAGTCTGAAGGACTGAACTACCAAATTCCTAAACCACATCTTGTATTGCTAACTGAGCCAAAGCAAATATTACTTCATTTCACAGACCTAACACTGCAATTTAGCATAAACATAAAATTGTTACTTTTAGATATGTACAAATTATATTCTAATTGGGGGTGGGGGGGTGTAAAAAAGAAATCTTTCTGTTATGGTAGATAGAACTGGGTTTTTTCATTAATAAAAATACCTAATTATTCACATTCACAGACATCAGATTTAGCTTGGAGACTAATATTTGCTCTAAAGAGTTAAAGATATCACTAAATTCAGAGTATGCTTCAAACTGGAATCCCAGCAGTAGGCAGATATAAATATGTACATCTTTTATCAAACTACAAACTGGCTCTGACACAGATCTCTCCAAGTTTAACAACATCCACATTTTTCAATCATAAATAATCCAAAAGTTCTCTACTTAAAGTCAAGTAAAAGATCTTACAGAAACTTTAGTGCAGAAAACTGCTTCCATGTGTTTCTGAAGCACTGCAGAAATGCACTGGAGCTGTACTTACTTAAAGCCAAGTAAAAGATCTTATAGAAACTTTAGTTTAGTGCAGAAAACTGCTTCCATGTGTTTCTGAAGCACTGCAGAAATGCACTGGAGCTGTACTCGGGAGCCGTACACACACCCCGAGAAACACAAGCGCAGCCCCACCGTCACGACCACATCCCATTACCAACAACACGCTACGCTAGGACTAGAACAGCGTGACGAAAATCCCCAACAGTGAAATTCCAACCAGAAGAGACTGCTGAGGAAAACATCTTGCTCCGTGCTGGTTTGCAACCAAAGAGCACTGCTGAGAAGCCACTTCCATCTGGCTCAACGGTTCGACACGCAAAGCCCCAAGACGCTGCGTGCATGTCACGGGGCACTCTCCCGCAGTACCTCGCTTGTCAGGTCTGCGTAGTGGGGCACGGACACCGTGCCAGAATCTGACCATCCCACTCCTTCACCAGGTTCAAACCTGCTCTTCTGCGGAAACAGAAAGTAACTGTGGAGATAGGGTGTGGGAATAAGACATACCCAAACCCCTGTCCGTGTGCTCTGTATGACACCCTAGCTTAGTACACATTTTTCACTGGCAGAAGGAATTAAGGTTTTCTAATAGCGTAACCTTCCAGCTTAATTGCTTTGCAGGACAGGGGCTTTGCTGCATCACTTACAGGCTTTGCCTCGGGCAGCTGCTGAGCCCAACACAGCAGACATCCCAGGACCACTATGACAAGCACATCCCTGAAGTTCAAGGGAAATTTGTGCAAAATGCTTTATTCTTACGTGTTCGGCTTACCTGGAACAGAATTTTTGACAACAAAAGGGAATAATATCATTTATGTTTTGTATTCATTTTCTATTTTTCCTAGTACATGCACTGCTAACCTTCTATACACTGGAAAAACTTTTGTGATCTAGCAATTCCAGGGGGGACAAGGACAGACACCAGTGTTGGCACAGGCTTCTACTGTCAAAAAAAATATGATGGCCGACATAAAAGTAATCTGCTTACTCCAAAGTCTTCTAACAAATTTACCTCCTGTAGCTATCTAGAAAAAATAAACATTCAAGCTGCTGAAACAGACCTTAGCACTGGTTTAAAACACAGAAATAATGCTAGTATTTTTTAATTCTTAACAAAAAATCTTATGAAAATAAACTGAAGAGCATCATTTCAGTAAAAAAACACGGAGCAAGCAGTACTTCACATTCTGAAATACTCTGATTAGTACAGTCTGAACCGGTTTACCACCCCCCCTCCCACCTCTAAAAATAATAACTCCAGCTTTAAACTCGTAGGACTACATATTCATAGGATGCTAAAGAGAGGCAAGTTGGTACACATAACCGACACATTTGTGTCCCAGGAGGGGGGAGGGAAGGGGTGTTTAACTTTACAATTGCTATGAATTCACTCCATGGGCAGGAGAGATGGGGGTTTTTTCCATCATAAAATACAGGTGCTCAAATTTTCAGAAGGAAATTTAATCTTAACATATTTTTCCTTTACGTGATCTAACAATCAGGAAGCAAGATAAAATAATTTTGTTCAACAGACAACATTACAAATTATTTTATTTAAAACCCCAAATGCAAAGGACTTTACGAACTTAACCCTTTTGTGCACTTTTGCTTAACATCTTAACACGCAGTCTGAAAACAAGTGGTAAACCTAAGTGCTTAACAGCAGCTTTAAAAACCTAAAACTGCAAGGAAACAAATGTTTGACATGACTTTTAAAATTCTTTTTATTTTTACTTGAAGAAGTTATTCAGCCTTCTAATGAGTATGTAAAAAACAGAAAACAAAATTATTTCAATAGTTAACAACTGAAAATGAAGTTTCAAACTAAAGGAAATGAAATCTGTGAAAAAAATTTTATTAGCAAAGTTTTGTGTACATAGACATTTCGATGTTCTAGTGCTAGTCATCAGCTGTGCATCGTCACCTCCTACAAACAGCTCTTGCAGTTTGCTCAATTCACATAAACAGTTTCTGTAGATCTCCAGGACTAGAGTTTCTGTGCACAAAGTGAAATACCCATCACTTCCTTTCACAATGAACGTACTGAGAGTCTTTACTTTCTATGGAGCATCACAGCCATTTCAATTCAAGGTGTTCTTCAATGAAAGGTAAGATGACATTCAAGTTCTGACAAAATAAAGGTGCGTATTCTTCCTGCACAAACGATGCTTTACAAGTTTGGGGAAAAGCTCAAGATAAAGACCAGAGACAGCCTCAAGTCCTTGCAGTTATGAGCATGTTACTGTAGTTACTAAGGGTCTGAATCCCACAGCACAGCGCTTCTCCTTGCAAAATCAAGGTAAACCCATGAGGAGCACTTCTGGTTACGTGGAGCTATGCTATAAGCTCATCTTTCTCCATCTAATCAGTGAAAACCAGTATAGAACAAGTTTGTTGCACCATGTTAAAAACAGCACGGACAGGAAACAAGTTTTTTCCAAACACGTTTAGCAGAACATGGGCTGATGGAACCCTTTCAACTGTGACCATTGATAATCAGCCTTCACTACATTGCTTCACTACATTACTACCGTACTCTTAATGCTATTATTCAATTACTCTGAATGTTATTAATTAATTACTCCTTTAAAATAACTTTAAGATTTAAAAGCTGCCCTGTAACCACACAACAACATGGGTTGATAATTAAGACATGAAAGGCAGTTACTGTTATTGTAAACCAGTTTATAAACTACAAAACAAAGTTACAAGGTATTTTCATCCTCTGAAGGAGATGGAATATTTCCCAAATCTAAACTCAATCTTTTTACTCTCTTCAATAAAATTAACCAGTCTTTCTTCGTAACATCTTTTCACGCATTACTGAAAACTGAACTACTGCCAAGATGTCATTTAATGTACAGAATAAGGATTTCAGAATCAAATCCTTGTCATTCCTGTCAATTCCTACAGACACCCATTTCAAACATATATTAATAAGACTTTCTAGCAAAGAAACCCCATTGTTTCAAGAGACACTGCTAGGAAATTATAAAGACAACGGCATTTTTTGTTTGACTTTGTTTGTTTGTTTGAGTACTCAAAATTCTACAAAAATAATATGTCTGCTTCTTGAAAGCCTGACAGCAACAGGGTATGGTAACCTCTCAGCAAAGGCAAAAAAGTAGCAAAAAACCCGCTACAAACTATCATTTTGCAACAATTTGAAAGCTGCTTCCACCGAAGCAATACTCCTCCAAACTTGTTTACTTAAAAAAAAATAAAATCTTCCCTTGAGAGCTCTAAAAATAAACTGACATATAAACTATACGTCCCAGAGCAGGATAAAATTACTATATTTGGTTAAGGCACAACTTCCCACTGTAAAAGGATTTAAAAAAAAAAAAAAAGCAAGCAACACTTGCACTGCAAATACGGAAAAAGGAAAGACCGAGTGTGTTGTCAAACAGATCACTGATATGAAGACCAGAAAACACCAATCCCGTATGGGCGTGAAAAACCCTTACGATGACTAAACGACACACAGCACCTCAGGAGGCTCATTTCCCACACACACACTAGCCGGCACGTGAAAAGCAGCCCCTTTCCAGTACCGCTACCTGCAAGCAGCGGAGGGAAAAGGAGGGGGCGAGGAGCAATGTCACCGGTCATTAAGTCTCCCCCAGGGCAGGGAGGCATGGAGGGGGTGCGCTCAGCGATACCCCTTCCCAGAACGTGCCTGCAGCGCAGCGTGTGCGCGGCCCCCGGCTCCAACCCGTCCCGTTCTTGGAACGGGAGAAGACCAGCCTCGG